>NW_019384727.1:13165-42350 GCF_000671375.1 Centruroides sculpturatus
CGGACATCACACCTTTCTTCGATGAAGCGCATGTTATTCGCACCACCCAACACACGGAACAACTAAGAACTTTGGAGGCACTGGAAATATTTAAAGCCGATCGTAAATCCGCATGCATTAATTTCAAAGAAGAAATAAATCTCTCTGCAGCATGGCAATTTTTAATTGACGATAAATCATAATATAGTTTATAAGACAAGTTTTATGACGTAATGCACACAATGATTCCCCATTGGTAGAAAATTACATTTGAAATAACAAGTGGATTCCTTCCGTTTTCGGAATTTTTTCGAAAAATAGCACGTTACGTTTTTTCAAAAACATTCGAATTAAAGAATCCGGTTATAACGAAAGATATAAAGAAGTAAGCCTGAAGAAGATCCCAGGAGGGGAATCGAAAACGTTCGCCGATTTTAAAGAATTTCGCACCGGTTAATGGTTAAGGGTAGACAGTTGTTGGTTGTGAAGTTATGACACACTTTATTCTTAACTACCTTTAACAAAATGCATTTTGGACTCATATTGTCAGTTCTAATACAGTTGTTACAATCAAAATTTGGTGTACAAACCAGATTATTAAATACATGTTTGGTTTTCAAATCTTCAAATACACTATTAAAGGCAACAAGATACATACCATAAGATAAGCACACATTTAAAATATAAATAAAACACAAAGTAAAGAACTTTTACTTTACTTTTACAGGGTATGTAAACATTTGCTGTGATAATTATGGGAAAAACAGCACTATTAGGTTCTGAAATAATAATTTAATACAAATCCAAACAAGAAGCTAAATGAAAGAGAGAATACAATGCCTCAGTTCGTAACTGCGAAATCCATTTGAAACTTGCAGAGTATTTTTTCCTTCTCAGAATGGATTAATTAAAAAAACAATACAGTAGAACCCCAATTTTGCGAGCTAATGTAGACCAATGGTAACTCAAATAGACAAAAATTCAGATAAAACAGATGGCCATAGGCATTTCAAATTAAAAATTAGATATATAAACATCGCTAAACCCGATGTAATATAGCTAATCACCAAACATATGCCGTAAATTTATCGGGCTAGTTTTAAGGCTAATTACTAAATAAATTACGTAATTAATTTGGCACTAGAGGTAAGCGTTAGGCGCCATCTCTTATTAATTTAAATAATTTAGAACCGCTGGGAGAAAAAATTGGCCTGGAGCGGGACTCGAACCCACAACTCCTGCTTACCGTGCAGATGCGTTGCCAGTTACGCTATTCGGACCTCCGATCCGATCTCCTCTTCCAGCGTATAACTATGTAACCATCGACGGTTATTACAATGCCAGCTGGGGACACATGGCATGGGGACACGGGGCTTGTGATGGCCGGTTGAGTGCCTTATAGGAGTAGGACGTGGGCACTGAATGTGTCCCCAGCCGGCATTGTAATAACCGTCGATGGTTACATAGTTATACGCTGGAAGAGGAGATCGGATCGGAGGTCCGGATAGCGTAACTGGCAACGCATCTGCACGGTAAGCAGGAGTTGTGGGTTCGAGTCCCGCTCCGGGCCGATTTTTTCTCCCAGCGGTTCTAAATTATTTAAATTAATTAATTTATTTATAATTATTAATATTAATAAGAGATGGCGCCTAACGCTTACCTCTAGTGCCAAATTAATTACGTAATTTATTTAGTAATTAGCCTTAAAACTAGCCCGATGGATTTACGGCATATGTTTGGTGATTAAAAATTAGATATATAAAAGATATAGTGTGATATATCACTTATAAGCCTCTTTTTTATACCTTACTGAATTTAATCATATATAAGAACAACAATTTTTACTTTATTTATCATACAGTTGATACTTACAATAGTTGTTCTAAGAATAGAAATGTATATTATAGTTTTTTTTTTTTTTTTGGTATATTATAGTTACATTTTAATATGGTTTTTTCCACATTGAGGTTAAATGTAAAATTAACAGAAATAAATAATTTTGTAATAAATATTTTAAACTTTCTTTTATGAATCAAAGTATCTTATATGAGAAGTAAATGACATGTAAATGAATACACATTCATTTACAGGTTAGCCGTGGATAATACCAAACCTCAGATAATTGAGATTCTACTATACCACAATGTGTTGGATATTGATATATTTGTTATTGATGAATTTACAAATCAACAACAGTACGATCACATCAGATATGATGTCTGATGTAGAAACTGTAGATGATGCTAAGAATTCACAAAGAGACTCATGAGCCGATGACGATGAAGAAAATGAAATGCAGGTCACATGCCCCTGAATTACCTGCCCCTTCAATTAATGAAGCATTTGCTGCAATTCAGGTTTTCTCTCTCTGTTTTGAGAGCAAAGAAAACAGTGAAACATGCTTAAAAATTGAAAGACTGCATGATAAACTAGATGCATGTTACTGGTCGGCTCATTCCATTAAAAAAAATAATGGATTATTTTACATTTTGATTGAAAATAAAAGTGATTTTTTTTTATACAGTAAAATGACCAAACGTATCAGTTTTAACTTTCAGTTAAAATATCATTGTAAAAATGGCATGCTTGTAACAAATTTGTTTCATTATACACTTGCTTTTTTATAACAAAAATAATTTGTTATAGCTGTGGTGTGATTGTAACAAAACTCTGCCAAAATGAACTTTTTCTGTTTGTCTCCTGAATTTTGTTATGAATTGTTTTGTTGTATATACCAGATAAATAAAAAATTTCTTGGACTTTTCTCATTTCAAAAGTACTGAAGATATATTAATTTTGTTAATGAGTTACATAAGAAATTAAATTATGTACTACATTAACAAAATTAATGTACTGTTAGTAGTATTGGAATGAGAAGGTTGCAAGGGACTTTTGACTCACCCTGTACATAAATACCATGCTGGAGCTAAAGCACAAGTCAGTTTAGAGCCAAGGAGAGTTGTGGGTGCCAAAGTTGTCACATTTGGCATCATGAACAATGAGTATGGTTACATATAAATCTCTCTTCATATGATATATCAGATCACCCCGATGTCAGCAAATGCCTGGTGCAGGTTAGTACGGATTAGTTTGTGTGCCAAGTGATGCAAGCGGGAAATACCTTCCGGGAGTCTTTTAAGAGTAACTGGCCTCTATTCAGGCATTACAGACATGGAGAAAACCCGGAAAAATCCACGTGGCCAGCCCATCCTGGCAAGGCACGAATCCTAACGCCCAGTGTTCAGCAACGGAACCACTTGGCCACTGGTGGGCTACATATAAATAAATAAATAAATAAATTAGTTAATAGTTCTGGAAATCTACTTGCTGTGTAGTTGCATCGAAGCCAAAAACAACTGCATGGCAAATGGAAGCTGTGGGTTTGGGTCTTGCTACGGGCCAATTCTTTTCTTCCAGAGTATTGTAAATTAAAACTAAAAACTAATTTATCAACAATTATTAAATTTACTAAATATCACTTTTGGTAGTGGTTATTATGATCTATGTATGTATGTCTCTTTAATCCGACATTAAGTTCGGTAGACTATCATTACTGCTTTCAGGTTAGACACTTCTTTTATTGTTTCCACATATTCATTTTGGACTTATATAAATGTTAAGTCCCTCTTCAGTGCAATACTACAAATTATTAAAAAACACAATTAGTAACATGACAAAATTCTTCGTGTGTAGGTCATATTTACTGACATAAAAGTATCATACTTAAAAATTGTCACACTCATACGATATCTATGGTTCTGTCTTTTAAAACCACGGTGTATAATGGGTAACAGTGGGAAGATTTTAAAATACAGCCATTAAAAACACCACAAATACATTTTCCAACATTAATACGGAAAACCTAATATATTAATAATTTTATAATTTTTTACTTTATAACATCATATATCTTAATAAAATACCAATATAACACAATACTCACTTTTAACATGTGCTCATAAAATTTTATATAAGTACAACTTTTAAAGAATTTGTATGTTCTACAACATAACGTTGCAGTAACTGCAATTATAATAGTTTTACAGATTAATTATATGTAGCATAGTAATATTAAAAGCATTTTTAAGAGAATACATACACAATTTTACAATATACAGTAGAACCTCGATTATCCGCANGTGAAACTAGTAGAACGTTAGAATTAAGAATCAAAGAACACGAAGCAGCAATTAGATTAAATTAAAAAAATCAGGGGTTGTATGTAAAATTAATTGTAAATGCCAAAAACCAAAAAATTATATAGGTGAAACTAGTAGAACATTAGAATTAAGAATTAAAGAACATGAAGCAGCAATTAGATTAAAATACAATAATTCTCTGTGGTTCAACCATATAAAAAGTAGTAATTGTCAAATAGATAGAAATAACATAAAAATATTTCATTTGGAAAAAGATATGTATAAATGTAAATTTAAGGAACATATTGAGATTATAAAATTTAAAGATGATAATTTAATCAATATATCAAATGACATGCAAATAGATCAACAGTGGTATAATATAATAGGTGGCGCTAATGAAAAAAATTGATTGTAATGTATTTATCATAGTGTTGTGACAGAAAATAATTGGAAATACAGTAGAACCTTGATTATCCGGACTAATTGGGGATGAAGGTAGTCCGGATAAGGAAAAATTCGGATAATCGAAACAAATACTTTAATTTGTCTTTTAATGATAATACAACATTTTTTCTTTTCGATGACATATCGGTAATATTAAAAATAAATACTGTATTTAAATCGTTATCAAATTTTCAAGAAACAAATGTTCGTATTGAATTTGGACTACTACTGACCAGTGCTAACAGACTACCTATTGTTTAAAAGGCCCTCTGGTGGTGCAAGAAGACGGATTTTATAAAATAAAAAGCAGTTGAAACTGCATTTATATGAATAAAAATTTGACAAATTATTTATCGTTTTATTACGACTAAAACTTTTTCGTCGTGTTTGTGGCTTTTAAGTAATGCATAAACCGCGAGGTATAGGTGGTGGCCCACATTGCCCATACACCGCCCTTGATCATAGAAATGATGTAATTTGAATATAAATTATTTATAAATACATATGTCAAGTTATATTTTTATTATGACGCAAAATATATTTAAGAGTACGACCACTGTGCTGGGTGAGACGTTGTTGAAAGAAAAAAAGTTATTCATTCCATCACGTACCTAAACAGTATCATAATTCGCCAAGTGCAAATCAGCAAATTCATAAAATTTTTGTTTATTTTGAACAATCTGGATAATCGAAAATCCGGATAATCGAGGTTCTACTGTATATTGTAAAATTGTGTATGTATTCTCTTAAAAATGCTTTTAATATTACTATGCTACATATAATTAATCTGTAAAACTATTATAATTGCAGTTACTGCAACGTTATGTTGTAGAACATACAAATTCTTTAAAAGTTGTACTTATATAAAATTTTATGAGCACATGTTAAAAGTGAGTATTGTGTTATATTGGTATTTTATTAAGATATATGATGTTATAAAGTAAAAAATTATAAAATTATTAATATATTAGGTTTTCCGTATTAATGTTGGAAAATGTATTTGTGGTGTTTTTAATGGCTGTATTTTAAAATCTTCCCACTGTTACCCATTATACACCGTGGTTTTAGAAGACAGAACCATAGATATCGTATGAGTGTGACAATTTTTAAGTATGATACTTTTATGTCAGTAAATATGACCTACACACGAAGAATTTTGTCATGTTACTAATTGTGTTTTTTAATAATTTGTAGTATTGCACTGAAGAGGGACTTAACATTTATATAAGTCCAAAATGAATATGTGGAAACAATAAAAGAAGTGTCTAACCTGAAAGCAGTAATGATAGTCTACCGAACTTAATGTCGGATTAAAGAGACATACATACATACATATATATTAAATTTACCGTGAGATGGTAACTTAACCCTACCTCAGCTAAATTGCCTCATATCGATTAGCCTTAATATAGCTTGATAAAAAATCTGAAGATAATTTTGTATTATTAAATTTTTAATTTTATAATTTTGATTTTGTGTAGCATTTTTTATTGTATAAATTTAATATTAATTTTAAAATTATAGGATCTGAATAGAAACATAAATTTTAGTTTCATGATTATATTAATGATTGAATTTATTTAAAAATTTTATTATTATCTGATATCAAAAATTTATTTTTTAAAGTATGAAAATTTAAAGTTTTGACTTCCTGTTATTAAGTCTTGCTACTAAAATGTTAGAAATATTTCCTTGGTTTCTATTGATTTTAAAAAAGAAATGAAAGAATATTTCCAATAGAATTACCATTCTTTTAATAGAAGTGGATGTTTTTTTATTTTCCAGCTATCTTCGATTCAAAGTCAAATAATCAAAGAAATAACTATTATAATTTATATTCTTGAGTTTATGAATTATGCTCAATCCAACAGATTGATTTGCATAACAAATCAGACCTTATTATTGTATTAAGATATTAAATTATCACATATTCTGTTTTATTATATGGCTTTTTTAAAATAACATGAAAATAGTTTTCCTGTAAGAATATATTTGTTAATGTAAAATTTCCAACATCAAAAATTATAAATTGTTTATACTGATTGAGTTATTTGTCTTTTTAAAACTTTTTCATGTCTCTTGCAAAATTTACAGCTAATTCATTGCTTTTTTAAAATAAAAACTAATACAATTGGTTTGTTTGCAAAAAAATAGATATTACATTCAGTCTGTTTTGGTAATTTACAGAATTTTCAAAACAGACCAACTTTTGGATCATTATTTGCTGAAAGATTAATATAATGTTTGTTTTTATTAAAAATAAAAGTTTAATTACATAGATCTGACAGCTGTTAAATTAAAAACTAGTTTTTGTGTAAATTAACATATATATATTTTGAAGTTACGATGTCAAGCTTATGTAAGAAACATAGTTCCTAAAATTTAAGATCTGTGATATTCAATAGGGGTGGCGAGCCTATCAGTAATTCTTTTGAATTAAATTTGATTTTTGTCAGATTTAAAAATTGATTGTTTATCATTTTAGGTTAGCCTTGTAGTAATAAACAATTTTTCCATAGGCAGTTGGTTTAACTGACAATAACACAAATTTAAAAATCATATAAAAATCAGACTAGCATACTACTGTTTTCTAATCTTATTTTATAGTTCAAACTCGATTGTAAATAAGAATATCAAAATATTATGACAAGCCAAACGCACCTCAACCTAAAAGGTCTAAATGTTTTAGAAACAATGTTTTAACTTATTTCTAAACTAATGCAGTGTTTCTTTTCTTTTGCTATTTGGTATATATTATCCGATGGCAAAAAGCACGTAACTGGATGAATTTTGTTGTAAATATATTGAAACATATATAAACTAAATATATATTAAGCCTAACGGACAAAGTAATGAATACCCTGGAAAGGAGGTATTTCAAAAAATAAGGTGGATTTTAAAGAAACAAGTTCCCAAGGAGCAAAAAAGAAGTACAGTGGAACCCCGGTTAACGAATGTCCTGGTTAACGACCACGACCATATCAGTTAACGAACTTTTATTTTGCAAAAATTTTGTCTTGGATAACGAACGTAACGGTATTTTGTGTCAAATTTTAGTTGATGTTAGGCATGCGCGAGTTAAGCATTACTTTTCCGAGTGTTTGTGCTATACTTCTTTTTTCAGTTTTCTGATTTATATATTTAATCAATCCAAGAAAGAAAAAAGTCATAATGGCAATAGAAAACGACAACGCAATATAAAGGACAATGTACTATTGCATTTGAGAAAAATTTTGATTAAAAGAGTAAGACAATCAACTTTAGATCAATTTCTTGTTCCTTACGGAAAGAGTTTTTTTTGTTTGTTAAGTTATGACAAGGCAACACTTGGGCGATCTGCCTAGGGGGAATGCCTTCTGGGAGGTGTTTTTAAGGGAAACTGGCCCCTATTTAGGTGTTACAGACGTGTAGAAAACCCGGAAAACTCCACATGGCCAGCCCGTCTGAGCGAGGTGCGAATCCACGAACGAACTCCCCGTGTTCAAGGTACGAAGACCACTTAGCCACTAGTGGTTTTTTTTTACCGAAAGAGACTTTGACTCGAAGAATCTTTTAATGAAGTGCTACCCGTTATTTTTTGGAGGGATTTCCCTTCTAAGCATTAAGGTTTGTATATCTCCACTTTTCTGCCACCAACTACAACAAACGAAGGTATGTACAGTGATATTTTATTAAACAAAGTTTACATGTTTGTTGCTGTAATGATGGATACTACGTTTTCCTACATTTTCATCAAAGAAAATTACTGTATATTACAAATAAAATCACAAAAATTTTGGAGACTAGAATGGATTAATTGCATTTGCATTAATTTCTATGGGAAAAATTGCTTCGGTTAACGAACAATTCAGTTAACGAACTGAGTTGCGGAACGGATTAAGTTCATTAACCGGGGTTCCACTGTATAACACCTTATATTCTGTGGGACCAGATTGAGGTACCAAAAAATATAGAGAAGGTGTTAAAGAATGGACCCAGTTATGTTCCAAATGGCAAGAGCAATTGGGAAACTACAATGGCTGAAATGGAAAGATGGATGGCCGGTCTTAATGAAGTTGAAAGGGATTATTTTAGATGCAGGATGGTATTCAGAAAAAGGAAAGGCACGAGGTAGAATGTAAGGAAAGGTTAAATATGAAGTATACAAAAGAATGGCTAACAAAAAATCAGTTGGTGTTAACAAAAGCTGACAAGACCAAGCAAATGGTGATTATGTAAAGAAGAAGGTATAATGAAGCCATTAAGGATTATATTAAGAAGACTGAATGTGACATTGTAGACAAAAGTATTGTAACGGTAACGAACAACAGGGTTAAAAAGTTTGAAAAAAACACTGCTAGCAAAGTACCTGACATTCTTAAAAAAGTCACACAGCCATAGCCCCTGAATACCCAGAATCTTTGGATTTGCAAAAACGCACAAGGAAAACAAGGAAATTAGACCGGTAGTTGAAAAATGTAATGCATAAACCTTTATACTAGAGAAGTGATTAAAAAAAGTACATCTATGAAGGTTTGGAAGATAATATGTACGTGGCACATGGTCCAAATAAGCTGGTAAAAGAATTACAAGATTTGGCTTTAATGAATGATGAAATAGGAACAGTAATGGATTTTGAAAGCATGTACCCTTCCATGAATCTAACGTTTTGTTCCAATGCTCTTGTTGAGTTTATGGTACAACATAATCCAGGGTATGGAGGACTTAAATAAGCTAGCGGATTTGATGTGCTACCAATCCTTTTTGCATTCAATGGGGTAGCGTACATATAAAAGAAAGGCGTCCCAATGGGTAGTCCCATGTTGGGACTCTTGTGCGAGTTAGTGGTACATCAACTGGAAAAGGAAGTCCTAGGAAACTTCATGGAGGACATTATATTATACAAAAGATATGTGGATGATATGTTGATAATTTGGAAGGATAACCGAAGAATTGAGGAATTTTTAATTGCGATAAATAGTAATAATCATGGGTTAAAACTAAAACTGGAACAGAAAAGCAATACACATCTTCATTTTTTGGACATAAATATAAAGTTTAAACAAGGCTATGTACAAACGGCAGTGTATTTAAAACTTACACATGCTCCACTATATATTCCATCATGGCCCAATGATCTGTTTAGATACAAGATGTCAGCATTTAAGGTGCTTATTAAAAGGGCATTCTTATATTGCACCAACGTACAAGATCAACTTAGGGAGATTAGCAAAATTAAGAAAGTTGCAAAAAGTTTAGGATACAAAACATCTACAATTGACAGATTGGTCAAGGGTTACAGACAAGATGCAAGCAGACGTGATAATAGAGGAAATAGGATTAATAAGTTCACACATAATAGGAATGTAGAGGGAGTAATGGAGGAATTATGTAAATATAAAAACACGAGAATGGTATATAAATGAGTGCCAAACATCTATAGATTGCTAAGAAATGATAAAGATGAAGTAAGAATGCAGGAGAAAGCTGGGGTTTATAAAATTTCTTTTGAAAATCAGCAGTTAGGAGTGGCAAAGGATTATGTGGATGTCATCAGAAGAAACTTTGCAATATATATAAGAGAGCACAAGTATGACGTTAGTAAAGGACACAACACCATTTTGGTAATCATAGCACAAATGGATGGAGTGAATGTAAAATGGGATGAGGCAAAAATAATTAAACTGGTCCATTCTCCAACGATTGCATTGGGTGTGGAGAAAATGGAGATGTATAAGAGTAGGGTAAATAACAATTGCTTAAATGCCAAGGACGCTAATGCTCTTCCAACAGCCTGGAAATATGTGATAGAAAAGGAAATGGGAATTAAAAACCCTTAAACTTGTGGCAGTTGTATTTTAACTGGTTTAATGTATATTTTCATTATATTAGTTTATTTTTTACATTTTATTTAATTTTATAATTTGTTAGTATTTTGTTAGCTATTTAATATTTACAGTTTAATGTAAAGATTTTAAAAATATGTTAGAAAATTTTAAATTTAAAGAATGTTTGAAAAGCTTTGTGTTTGATTGTAGAACAGTAATTTCCTGAGGATGGCCTATTAAAAATAGGCTGAAAGCGTTTGAATATTAAATTAATAGTAAGCTCAGCAAGTGTTTGGTGTTTGATTATATTTATATTAAAACAATCGAATTTCACTTTTCAAAATTAAAATGACAGAATTGGTCATTACAAATATCATTTTCATTTAAAGTAATTATTTAAAAATAACTATTGTTCACAAAATAGATTTAATATTTATTCAGGTTTTATTGTTTAGAGCCAAGCTATCTTCATTACATATAAAATAAAAATAAACTAAAAACTTTTATTTTTGAATTTTGATATCAATTTTCAAATTTTTATCAAATGGATTCAAATTTTTATTTATAAATCCATGTGTATATTTAACAAAATGCTTTTGTTGAATTATTTTTTAAAATACAATATCATACTTAAAATTTAAAACTACGTTCATTTCTAGTTTTTAGATTTTTTGTTTTCCAAGCAAAACGAAGTTTGGGACAATAGAAATGATAAAGTTAATCAAGATATGACTCGTCCACTCACTCATTATTGGATAGCATCTTCACATAACACGTAAGTCAAAAGATAACATTAATTAATTATTGTCTTGTGTGAGACTTTTCTGTAGATTAAAGTTTTCTCTTGGAAATATCTTTTGACTATAATTGTTGTTAATGATTAGTAGAATATTCTTTTGATGATAATACTAAATCTTTTATCTGAAGTTGGTTTTTTTCAAAAATTTATATTTTGTACAATTATGTGAATTTTAAATAAAATTCCTTTCAAAACTTTTGATCAAATTTAGGATTTTTATCAAAGTATATGGTGATTTTCCTACACACTGTATGTGATTTTTAAGATCACAGTAATAGCAGAATTGCAATAACAAAAAGTAAGTAATATTTAACTAATCATAAAGAGCTTTAATGCAGTTATTTATTCATGATTACATCCAAAAACTTGGAAGTGATTTCGAACTTATATGTATCATATTAGGCAAGTTGATTTGAAGAATAAATCTAAATTATCCATTAATAATGTAAATTGTAAGAGTTTAAAATTGATTGAAATGCAAAAGGAATAAATTACTATCATATTAAACAAAATATATACAAAATAAACAAAGATATTGACATAATTAATTTTTATTATGTTGTTTATTATTCAAGATATCCAATAGAAAATGCCCTAAGTAACTAGTTATATTTTGCGGCAAATCTAACCATATATTGGAAAGTCTATGGCAGTAGCAGTATCACAGAAAATGTCCTGCTAACAATTAACATATTACTCTACCTTCACTCTCCATGTAGGCATCTACCAAAACATGATCTCTTTTCTGACAATATTCTTGGATGATTTATGTCATAGATGTTTTTGTTTTAAGTGAAATGTAACATAACAAAATATACATCATCATCAGAAATGATATCTTTTATTTTACTTTACTACATGTAATATTTAACATGCTTTCACAGATTGTCTGGCATGTTGGTCTATTTGAGGAGACTGTAAAATCAGATATTTCTGTATGGTGAAAACCACCATGCCAGTTATCTCTGGGAATGTTGGCATGCTGGTTTATGTGAGGTTATACATCCCTTTCTAGAGTGAACCTGAAAAAAAATGAATGCATTCTTATTCTAAAACTGTGAAAGTGTCAGCATTACATCAAAAACTATGATTGTGTTTAATTTCTGCATTTGTCTTTTTGCTAACAATGTATAAGACTCACGGAATGCTGAAAGTGTATTTTTTTATATGTATTTTATTATAATTTGATCCAAAAACACAAAAATAAACATATCAAATTTCAGAAACATTTTGTAAATTATCTCAACTTAACATCTCTTTGTGTGAAATTTGAGAGGAAGGCATTGTTTTTAAGGTTGGGGCAGAGTTGGGTAAGGTTGTCGGTGCAGCCCATACTGACATTCTACTACTACTGATGTTAATAAGCCATTAATTAATTGTTTTATTGTCCTGTGAACAAAAGCTTTTCCTGATTTTAAGTACCATATATCTCAGCAGATAAGATGTTAGTTGAATCATAAAAAAGGCATCCAAAATCCGGGGTCGTCTTATAGGACAGATACAAAAAAAAATTAGATTGAAATTTATATAAATTAAAACCATTATAAAAAGACAGACAAACTGTAATTATTTACTAGAAGAGAGTAGGGTATGTGCACAAAATAGAATAGCCCATATGACATTTTTGTGAATAGGCGAGGTCATTACCCAAATGCCAAATCAGTGCCAATGTTTGCAACAATTGCAAGGCAGTTCTACCAGATGGAAGAAAATAAAATTTGTTTATCGAAAAATCACGAATAGGACATAATTCCATATATGCTATACAGTGTTATTTAGTGATGCCACAAATAGTGATTTTACCAAATACCGAATACCGAACATTCGGCTACGCTCTTGACCGAAGCGCCGAATATTCGGCGGCCGAATGTTCGGCAAAATATGTGTACATTTCGCGGGTGATATATTACGACCTGATACATTGTGGTGGGTGCGGTAGCGACACTGCGGGCACATTTGTTTTATTTGCGAGTAGATCATGTCACAACATGCATTATTTGTTCATTGTTACATCAAATTGCGTTACTAATTATTACTAAAAAATATCACTGTATCACTTTATATGAAAACTGTTCGCCTAGATCGGACGGCAGACCTTTACAAGTGGTGGTCAGCAAACGCAAAACAGTATCCAAGCCTGACAGAATTCGCTAAGATTTATCTATCGTCTCCCGGCAGTAGTGTATATAGTGAGAGGCTATTTTCAGAAGCAGGTATAGTTTATGAGGAAAAGCGCAATCGTTTGCTATCAACAAATGCTGAAAAAATTGTTTTCATTCATTACAACTTACCACTGATAGATTTTAAGTATTAAATGTAATAATTTATGATTAAAATAAATACGTTTTTGAGTAATATGTGCGGTTTTTTTTCATGATTTGGTATTCGGTATTCGGCCGAATGTTGCATACTATTCGGCCGAATACCGAATATTAAAAAAAGTAGCCGAATAGGCCGAATACCGAATAGTAGCCGAATATTCGGGGCATCTCTAGTGTTATTATCCAGATGATGATTGCTGATCTAAACTAAATTCATAGGCCGTTGATAGTTTGGGGGTCGTCTTAAAGGACAGATATATGCTAAAACTATAAAACTTTGACGAAAATTTATACCTCGACTTATCTGAAGATCATCTTATCTGCCGGTAGGTGAAATTACAACATTTTTATTTTATTGTACTGGAAAGAGTGTTTTCTTTAACATTTATTTAACTAGTTTTGTTATGTGGTTAATTTTAATTTTTAATCACAGTTTAACTGGCATGCCAGTAACCCTGCTGTAATTTCAGCTTGCTGATCTCCCTTGATTCTATGTGGCTTGCCAGTCAATCTGCGAAAATACAGTATTTTGCATGTATATGTGGTATATTTATGAGAATTTGCCTACATGTAATATTTAAGAGAAATATTTCTGAATCTTACTATTATGGATTGGGTTATAACATTAATTAAACCAGAAAAACATCATAAATTTACAAACTAAAAAATGTATTTTTCTAATTCCAATGTGAACATCCAAATTTTTTTTGATCGACAAGGTCTAAGCAGACAAGAATATCATCTAATATATTTTATTACCATTCTTAACATAACTATTTATATAAAAATAAGAAAATATCGATTAAAGAAAAGAGTAAAATTTTATATTTTAATACATGTTTAATACCCCCTATATGTAAGGTATATATAAAAACTATATATATGTAACTATATATATAAAAACTCAAACTGGGTAATCAATGTTGTCCAATAGTGAACTTTTACAATACTGTTTTGTTTAACTTGGAACAATTTTACTTTCTCAGCAGTTACATATAACAGAAGAAAAGTATGGCAATTGATCAGAAAATGACCCCTGAAGAATTTTACCATTTTGGACTTATAACATTGAGAAATGCAAAAAGAAATTTGGGGAGGGGGTAATTTCTGTATGTATGGATATTTGTATGTGTGTGGGGGACACAATTCACTCTCTTTGAAGGTACTTTTTGTTAAAAATTTCTCAAATTTTTCAGGGAGGTTTGTTTATAAGAGAATTAATTAATGTTAAATTTTGGTAATTAAAGGCCAAGGGGATGGAGAGATAAAAGAGGTCACATGTATCTCCAGTAGAATTGGATTTAATGATAATTTTACTCATTATTATCATTTACAGTTTATTATAAAACATATCTTTACTTTTAAAATTAAGTTTTTTGCCATTTTATAATAGTTAAAAATATAAAGTTTATTAAACAAAATATCACAGCAGATGGTACCACCAAATGTTACTGGAAAAGTTAAGCAACTCATTGCTGGTTTTTTAAAATTAAAAATACAGCACAGAATTATCTGATATATGTACAGCCAAACCTTGGTTTGTGAACTTAATTCATTCCTAAAAGTCATTTGAAAATTGATATGTTTCAAAACTAAAACATATTTTCCCATAAGAAACAATATAAAATGAATTAATCCATTCTCAACACCCAAAACAAAGCCTTATTTTTTATATTATTATAGCTGTAAAATTCCTATGCATAAAATTCCTATGCAAGCAATATAATATATTATCTATATCTGTTCTGTATATATATATTGAAAGCAAAATGTTTTGTCACCACCAACAGAAACCCAAATTAACACTTTACAAAGAAATGCTATAAATAGAGATTCAATTCTGACTTCCTGTATGAAACATAGCCAAATGAATCAAGATAGACAACAAATACTTTATCCACACTTTCTGAAATATTATGTTTTGTTTGATTTAATTTTAATTTTAATTAAATAATTTATTTTATTTTTAGTTTTTGTGTAAAAGCCAGAGTTTAATTATTATTTCATTACTTTTAGTTTTAATTAACTGACAACCTAGTATTAATAAATTTTTGTTATTTAATTTTATTTAAGCATATTTAAACACATTCTTGGATATCATTTATATTACATGAATGTCAGTTAATGCAGTTTTTATTAATTAATTTGATTTAAATTCAATTGCGATGTGTTCTGAAAAATGGAAGTTCAGTAAGACCCCACTTAACGCGGG
The DNA here is from genome assembly GCF_000671375.1 of Centruroides sculpturatus. Classification (NCBI taxonomy): domain Eukaryota; kingdom Metazoa; phylum Arthropoda; class Arachnida; order Scorpiones; family Buthidae; genus Centruroides; species Centruroides sculpturatus. The sequence goes on from NW_019384727.1 coordinate 28,870, forward strand.
GAATGAGTTTCTAGATGACAAAGCGCTAAATGAAACAGCGTTAAATGAGATCATTTTAACGTAGAGTAAATTGGGATAGGGGAACATGCAACTGAAAATAAAAAAATTTTACTTTAATTTTAAGCTATTTTTATTTTTATATTAATTTGTATAATAATATAAGTTAAATAACACAAACATATGCACACAGAATGTATAATAATATATTAATTAGTTCATTTTTTCTATATTAATAGTTCATTTTTTGTGACAAACGTTCTGATTTTTTGAAATTCTGTTTTTGCAATAAAGTTGTGAAGTTTCATTTATTGCTTTTTTTCTTTCTTTAAGCAAATGTCAGTAGCAGAAGATTGTGTCAAAAATGCCTTGTTTTACTTTTGCACTCCTTTCAAAATCTTGATTGTTCGCTATAATTTGATCAACAATTTTGATTATCGTTACCAAACTTCTAATAAGGAAATCTGTAGAGAAATTTTTTGGATTCTTTGTTTTCAGAATTACTATTTTCCAGTTTACGTGAATTCCTTGTTCTGCCAGTTCTTGAAGGTAGTTGTTGATAAGACTCTCACCAGAAACCTGCGGTAACTCCTCAATATCCTGTTCGTCTGTATCTTTTAATCCTGCTGTATCAATTAGGTTGAGTTTGATCAACCTAACTATACAGCGATAGGTTCTTCTCTTTGAGAATTCTTGGATACCTTTAGCCATAACTTTTTCCACACTCTGTTCGTGCATTTATCAATTAATTCTTGCCAAGCCAAGGCAAGCCAATATGCCTATGGCATCCATGATGATATATTTTTTCCAAAATTTCACCAAACAAACATATATTTAAAGAAAGTATGCCTTTTCACCACCTTTTTCTGATTTGTTTGTGTTCATAAATAATCGTATTATGTATGAACCAATGAAATGCCACAATAATTTAAATCAGCGTAAATTTTGAGATTTTTTAAGGCTTTGAGCAGATTGTGTTATATCAAATCAGTGTTAAGCGGAGTCTTACTGTAGTATCTTACTTGTATGCACATTGGAATATAATTTGAATAACTATGTTATCAATGTGTGAGAATCCAATATATCGTTGATATAGTCATACTCATTCGATAATTGTTGTCGAATCTGCTACCTGAGAAAATCTCCACTTACACTCTCTATGGCGAAAACAGTGCATTCCCGTGACCTGCTGACCTCTTGGCCGGGGGATATCGTACTTATAGCATAATTAATGGTTGAAGAGTCAGTCACTGTTTAGTACTTTCCAAGATAAGAAGTCACCAGCCAAACCCTAAGGATAATCATCATCAGTTCCTCGACCAATACTCTGTGCCTCCAAAACAGATTATACTATTGACTCAGACCCAAATTGCCTCTGAATTGGAATAACTTTGTTGTCAAAACCCCAAATAATTTGAGATTCCATCAACACCAAATCTACTCCCAGAAAGGGACATTTACCTCACTGACTAGTTGGATATACATTGTCCAGAACTGTCCTGCATCAAGACTACAACCGGATCCTTCATCTACAGGTAGTTATCATTACACGTACCTCATGTAAACTCTCTCTCTCGCGACCTGTTTGTCTAGAGGCTTCTTAAAGCTAATGTCTAACGAAATTGTAAATTTTATCATGTTTTCTTTGAAATTAAATCATTATTAGTTGTTAAACTGGCATCCGAGTGATTCTCTTTCAGTACACTGTCTCTCAACCCATCTCCATCTGGAATTCAATCACCCATGTATGCGGATGCTCGCATGAAGTACGTTTTAATCCAAATCAACACACCGTCTTGGCTTCCGTGTCAAACGAGACATCATGGTATCAGTCCTGACAAGGTGCTAAAGAGGTGCCGACCCTCTGGTCACAAATGGTTTATGCTGCAGTGTGTAATGATGCAAGGCAATCTTGGTGCCACTAACTTCCGAATTGGTAGTCCTGTCATTGATTGGTCAGGCCGTCGACTTTCTTTAACATGGGAAGTACAGAGAGTTGACTGTCAGTGGACAGCTGTTGATGAGTAGCTTGTTTGGCAACAGAGTTATCACATGGCAACTGGGGCAAATACAAAATTTTGTTCATAAATAGAGGCATTTGAAACCTGAGATTTGATTGTATATACAGTAAAACCTGTCTATGGCGACCACCCACGGTTCCTTCAAAAAGTGGTCTTTTAGACAGGTGGTCGTACAATACAGGTGGTGCTGTAATATCGTATTTCCGTATTTATTTTGCGCACTTTTTAGTCATTTCTACTAAGCAAAACTCGAGGTGAGTAAAAATAAGCGAATTTTTTCAACGATAGGGCTATATTCTTATTGTATTTTATTCTTATTGTATTTTATTCTTATTGGATAACTCGATTTACAGGAGTCGTCGTGATTTTATAAGACAGATTTAATACCAATATTTTAAAAATTAATACAATAGTCGCATTTTCTCGATTATAATGCACTTTCTTTTTTCCGACTTAATTAATTCAACTGGGTTCTTTTCATTCACTCTTCATTGATGTGTATTACGTCATAGATATACAAGCGCGTCCTATCTCTCCATCACTTTGGTTTTGGTTTTCATTAGTTTAATCTTATTTTAACTTTAAAAATACTACATTTTTAAAGTTATTTAATATTTTCTTAAGTACAATAAGAAAAATTATTAATTAATAATAAAACGATTTTATTATTTTTTCTCATAATACGATTTGATTACATTCGCGATTGTCTTTGCGGAATGGAAAAAGGAAGGTTGCCAGTAAAACTGATTTTTGCATTAATGCGTTTATTGTTTTTTGAATATTTTGCGTGCGAAAAATATCGTGGAAATAAGGTAGGTTGATACAGAAACTATTTATCGCACGTGTACTGTATATGAGCTTCAAAATAAATAAATAAAAATAGATTTTATCAAACGATGAGATCAGCCGATTAATTGTATTGTTTACAATATTTTACACTCCCAAGGAAAATACTGTAGGTCTAGGGTAAAATAAATTTTGTTTTTCCACAGTTAAACTTCGCCGCTAATTGCTGTTGTGATAACTTTAATACGATCTTCTAACGATAGCACTTTGCATTTCGGACATTTTCCAACAAACTGAAATGAATTTCCTTTGTTGCTAGACTAATTTATTAACACCTGCACCTAATTTCAAGGGTAGGAGAAGTGCCCGGGATGGGTTCGAACGAGAGTTTAGACTAATTTATTATATTAGGAGGGAAAACGTTGTTGAGATGGGTTCTTACAATAGTTTAGACCAGTTACATTCGCGAAAGTGGTCGCTTATTACAGGTGTTGTATGTTGTTTCGGACCAAAAATCGATGCCCGCGGTCGCGTTACACAGGTGGTCGTTTAATACAGATAACTTATACGAAGACTCTATGGATAAACTATTCCGTGCCAGAAATTTTTGCCCGTTTTGACAGGTGCCCGTCGAATGCAGGTGATCGCCTAAGCAGTTTTCACTGTATATGTAATTCAGACCAACTAATTAATAAGTTAAAAAAGTTAGAATACAGATCCTGATATTGTATGATTGTATTGGATATCAAGTCTGTGTACCCATCAACAAAATGGGGATTAATTGAAGATTGCTTAATAGAAAATAATATACAAAGTTGGATTATTGACTTAATCAAGTTTTCATTTATTAATAATTATTTTTTGTAAATGGAAAAAAATTTTTAGACAAAAAGATGGTATTAATATGGGTACAGTAATAGGCCCTAGGTTAACAGAAGTAACTGTGATTATATGAGAGAGAAATCACACTTAACCAACATTAAAAACATATATTTGTTAAAAATTGTGAGTACTTTAGAAGACATGCAGCCTTCATCATCAGGAATACTTGGGAATTTATATCTTCATTAGTAATTTTGCATGCATCTTATTTTTATTAGATTCTTCTAATTTTTATTGAATATTTTTAAAGTGATAACAAAGGATTTAATATTTTTGGACGAATATACCATTATATTTTCTATGCTGATGATCTGGTACTATTAGCCCCAACACGAGTAACTAAACAACTATCTGAATTCTTTATAATTTTTGATTAATGCATCAAAGTCAAAAATACTCATATTTAGAAATAATAATAAATTATCAAACTAAGAGAGATCTTTTTTCTTAAATGTGCACAACCACTTGTATTAGTAAATAACAAAATATTTAGGAATAACCTTTAACTGGAGTTGTAATTTTCATCTACATTTGAAAGAGCTTACTACTAAAATTAATTTACTTATTGACAATGCTATCTATTTATGTGCAACACTAAAAATTACGAATTTAAAACTACAGATGAAAATATTTAATAATTTAATAATCCCTTTAATTTTCTACACAATCCCGATATTGGCACTTGATTTGCTATACGACTTGGAAAAATTTCATATTACCTATTTACAAAAATTGTTTAAAATTGAAAGATCAGTGCCAGGTTATGCAATAAGAGCTGAAACAAAGAGATATTGATTATTTCCTTTTTTCTGAAGAGATTAATCAGGTTTATTACAGATTAAAAAATACCAATGACGATAATATAAAATTTTTACATCAAAGTATGCTAAATCAAATCAATGACTCAAGTTTTAATAAAAACTTATGGCAATATAAGTTTTATAAAGTACTTCAAACATTTTTAAAGTGAAATATTTAACAATTCAGAGACCAATTGGCAATATAGATATACTTCGAGTTACGTCGTTTCAAGTTACGTTGTTATTGATTATACATTGTCAAAAAATATATGGAAAAATAATAATCAAGTTTAAGTCATTTTATTCGACTTTATGTCCGTCTGCCACAAATATTGAAGTCGTAATATCACTAGAAAAGCGTTAAAGCACATAAAATTATATTAAAATATGTATATTTTCAGTAAATGTTAATATAATCATCATAAATCCTAGAGAATGAAACATGAAAACATCTGTGGTTCTGTGTTGTTGTCTTATTTAGCGGTCTTTAAGTGCTCAATATTGGCGTTTTCCATGGTAGCTCCAGTATCTACCGTTTGGCATCATCGTCAGCACCACTCGATATTGGTAAATTTAATATAAATTAGTTTATTTTCTACTGTTGCAAGATAATTTTAATAACTGTATTTGTTATTTAACCTTACAAAATCATCTTATTTTATAATGTCTTGGAGCAAACCACATTCACAAATAAAGAGTTGAATGTGAATAAAAACATTTCAAAGTATTGTTTCAATTCTATTTATTTATTGGAGTGCTTGTGGATACACGATATTTTTTTGTTTTTCTGTCTGGTGCGTACACGAATAAATCAGAAGGTTTTCGGACGCGTGAGCTGGCCACATACAGTTGTCCAAGCGCGGATTTTCCAAATTTAGCCCACACACTCGCAGCGATTGTAAGAAGTGCAATATTCCCCATTTTTATATATATTTTTAAATCCTTTATAATTTTAATTATTTAATTGCTCCTTCCTCTCTTCCTTGGCATGTTGTGAAATTTCTGATAGTTGGATAATAAACCGTTTTATTGTAATTTGTCTTTTTAAATTATTTTGAGTTGATATTAAAATTTGGAAAAGGGGGATCCCTAGATCGGTAAAATAGGCGAATTTCCTTCTACAACTTCGGTTGTTGTTCGAGATACAGTTAAGGTTTTAACGAAGTTTGAGCGAATATGTAATTAGCAAAAAACAGTTGAAATAAAGTGATTAAACAAAAATTATTACAAATATCGTAAATAACAAATGCATATATAGAGATATTTTTTGGAGGGGGAAAATGGTCTTCACAATTTGAAATCAGTCGAACACACAGTAAAATGCTCGTATACATGCCCGCCATCTATCGTAGGATAAATGTACCATGCCAGAAACCTTCGCGGGAGTATATTAAACAACTTCCCAAAGTTTCATGGCAATTGGATAAACGGTGTGGTAATGCATGAAGAACACACACACACACACACATTCTTATATATATAGATAAAGTACAAATCTTCCCATCCACTCTGGAACTTTCTGTTCTCATCTGTAACTTTTCTTCTCAAACATGATGAAAATAATATATGATTTTTGACAAAGTTAAAAACAAATAAAATAAAATATTGATATGATCACATAAAATGAGTTTTATTCTTTTACATTATTTACTCATATGTATTTATTTATGGTCTACCATTCTCATATATTGACTCATTAAATTGAAATGTGCTTTTGCTGACTTCACTCATACACAATATGTTTGTGTTATTAAAGTCGACCCCCCTATAAGATATAGATACGTTCCAATTTATTAGGATTCCGATTTCTTACAAGTCGTTCCAATCACAACTTGACACGTGTCAAGTTTACGGACTACGGCTGATTGAAAGGTTTTCTTCCATAAAATTAATTGATTCTACACTAATCCGACTCAACATTTCCAAAATACGTATATTTTTTTGTAGTTTTATAGGAATCGTAATTATAGGGGGGTCGACTGTATTGAAAACACTTGAGTCTTATAGATTCAGCTGAACTAGATTGCTTCAGTTAACAAAGCAGCACACACTCTGCCAATCATTTCTGCACAGGTACAATCTGAGCAGAATCGTATCTGTGCAGAAATGATTGGCATAAATCAAGAGAGTTGCACACAATGAATTGGTCAGTTTCATTCTGTTTGTCAGGAACAGTTTCATTTTGTTTGTTGAATTTCAATCAAGTTTATATCTTTTTGAAATGTGGGTGCTCAATGCTGTTTGAATGTTTGAATATAACTGCCAGAACTTGCCAGAATTGCTATTCAATTTAATCTGCATCCTGCTGTGTAGCAACACTTCAGACTGATCAGACCTTTGGCATTTTCCTTCTTTAAAAACTGGACTGAGCTGATCCAAGCAAAATGTTGGACCAGAGTTGAGTTAAAGCAGTTTGTATTGGCAAGCTTAGGACTTACCTTCAGTCATTTGTCATTGGCTGATATTGGACACACTCGTAATCTGTTTACTCGTGGCTTTTTACTTGCTAAATCCACTTGTGCACAATAAGATTTTTTCTTTTAATTTTATGGATAACAAAATGCAAAATATATAGGAGAGTCATAGAAAAACTTCAATTGGGCTGCATGTTGGACATGCCTATCCTAAACCACCTTAAATATTTCTTAAAGTATAACATGCTGCCAGATTGACAGAATAAATTTTTCCCAAGTTAAAAATTTTATATGGTAATGAAAAACTATTAAATATAATTTAAAGAATTTATTACATTTTTTTAAAAATAAATTATTTTCTGTGTTATGGAAGATACATTTCTTTTCTAGTTTTTAATATTTGAGAATGTTAAACATCAATACATATCACTATTTCAATTATGATATTTATCGATATTTGATGTATTAATACATAACATCGAGGTCTACTCTCGAGTCCAAATTGGCCACATGTCACTTCCTTCAAAAACTCAGAGCAGAAACTGAGGATTTTTGGGAGATTGCAGTGCTTTGTCTCTGACAAAATCCAGATGCTCTGTTTTAAAGTATCACCTACAGGTTTTTGGATGTACAGTAGAGCCTCGATTATCCGACTCAATTGGGGACTGGGGTTGGTCGGATAATTGAAAAGTCGGATAACCGAAAAGTATGAAAAAATCCATTATTAATGTAGTATATTATTATATCCCATGTAATTAGTATATTAGTATATTAGTATATTGCTATTAACCTACTTCGCGTTGAATTTTCATCGATGTTAAGCCTAACAAAAATTTTTTAAGATAATAATCGTCGCTATTGTAATGTTAAAAATTAGAAAATTAAGCCTCGTTTAAATACTGGCTCTCTTTCGTGGTTGAATGAGTGTTGCCAGCTAAAACACACAAAAATAATATTAAAGTAGCCAAGACATAGCCAAGGCATATTGTAGCGCCACATCACTAGTGGATATTTGAAATTTGCCAACTAGGACGGTCGGTTAATCGGGGGTCGGATAATCAAGGCTCTACTGTATTCTTGAATTAATAACTTCATTAAAATATTTTATGATTGGTTTATTAAATTAAAGGACTTTATAATGTTATTTTTGCAATTAGTATTTTTATTACTTGCTTTTTAATATTGCAATTTTGTTAATATTGGAATTTTTATATAGGATTTTTATCATTTATTGTCCCATCATCTAATGATCTTTATTCTATAGCCACAACTATCAATCTTAATAATTACAAAATTGATTATTGTCAGTAAATAAGAATAACTAAGCTATAATGTACCATGTGTTTAATAAAAAAGTTTTTGATAATCTTAAATGATAAAAAATGTTTTTGTTTGTTTTTTATTAAGCATAGTGCTCAGTGGTGATATTCAGCGGGTTCACACAGGTTCGGCCGAACCCGTTGTTAACATTTTCAAAGTTTTCCGAACCCTTTGTTAAACACACGTAACATTTCTCAGTGATTTTGTTTCTTTTAAAAAATATATTAAAATATATGTATTATACTCTGTAACACTACTAAACTAGAGCCTTATACCCTGTTCACCTAGTGCCTCCATCGACCGTTTCAATCTCGACTAAAACGAGGTTCAGTCGTGATCGACTCGAGAGAGTTCTCGAAACTAAATCCAGTCATAAGAGATCCCACAATCCCACGCGCGCGAGAAAATACAAGATGGCTGCGGAGCATGTGTCGGGCTATCGACAGCGAAATAAGAAAGATATTGTATTTCGAGAGACGATGAAATCTGTCTATTATTATAATAATACCTAACGATAAAATAAATGATTTAGAAAAGTTTTTCTTGTTTAACTGCTTTCCCTATGACTTTTTCTGATTAAAACAAAGCCAATTTTTATGTTTATAAAATATTTTGAATGAAAAATATTCAAATATGTACAAAATAAACCATTTTGAACTCTCTTTTTTTATTAATTATCAAAAAAAATAGTTCTGACATAAACAATGTTAAATTTTAACTGACTTAATTTTGCGAATGCATCTTTTTTATTTATATGGATATCTTAAGGTCAGTTTTTGCACTAATGTTGCTAATGCACCATTTGAGCGGAAAAAGAAAATTGTTAAGGAAAATTTTTCTGTTAGCGAACCCTTTGTTAAATATTTCAAATATCACCACTGATAGTGCTGGAATTTAGGTTGATATTGTTCATATTTATAATGTTTCATGCTATCCTGCTTGCAAATGATAATTTTGATTTTTTAAGTAATATTATGCTAACGGATACATTTTTATTTTACAATGTTATATTAAAAAATTGTGTACAACTTACATTCCAAATTAAACATTGAGACTTCAATAGTTGCTTACAATGGTGGTGCTAGGTAGTAAGTGAAGCCTGAATGCAATAGGATGCTGCAAAACATTTTAAAGGGATCTTTAATATATATTTCCACAAAAGTTACTTTTAAATAAAAAATTATTATAAATTTTTTTGTAGAAAAGGGCTTGCAGAATTATAGTTTAATAAAAAGTAAAATATGTCACAAATGGTTACGAGCTTCTAAAGAAAGGTTGTCTTTGCAATGGAAATAGTTGTTCCTGGTGATTGGACATGGCAAGCAAAATTGGACTCATATCTATTAGTGATGTATTTTACTTTTTATTAAATTATTACAAATTATTAATAAAATATTATTTTGCAAGCTTCAAATATTTGTAATTATTACTATAAATAAATTTTATTAATCAGTTTAGCCTATTAAAGGATTATTTTTAATAGGCTGAATTAATTTCCATATTTTACAGCATATAAGACATAACTTTTGTCTAACAATCAGACTCAAAAATTTCTCTGTATATTATGTGGCATTTCAATTTTTTATAAACTAATGAATTCTCCAAATGGCTTTCAATAGCTTTCATGTAATTGTATCTAGTCCAAATCTTGAATAAAAATGTTATTGTTCAGTTAAACAGACTATTATTTTTTTTGTGTCTAAACAGCTTTTGCACAATTTTTGTTGATTAATTCAATGGTAAATTTCAGTTGTAAATGACTTCTTTTAAACTACTCTTTATCTTTAAATAAAAGTGTGTATTTTAATTTTACTTTTTCAAACTGGGATATGGTAAAAAAGTTTTGAGAGCACATGCCAAAGGCACAGTATACACTAAATAATTTTTTCCCAAATGTTCTATGTCAACATCGGGTAGTCTTATGCCATAAAATGCAGTAATTCTGAATTTGCAATTACACTGGTCAAAACAATTGGGGAGCATGTGATATTGGGAAAAATATGCAATAAATGAAACTATGAAAGTAATTCAGTTTAAATTCATATTTTTCTCATAATACTGTATATTTTATCTTACATAACAATAACATCTGAATTTCAGAAGCATTTGACATAAATGATTTTCTGTGTAACATCTCTTGCTCCCTAATGTTTTTCTTGTGTATTTTCTTGAAAAAAAGAATCTTAAGGCATTGGGGACACTACTATTAGTACTATTATTCCTGATAGCCTATATTTGAATTTTAAACAGATAATAAAGTAGAATCTGTGAATAATTGACAAGTCTCAAAGTATTGGTGAGTGGCATCAAAGATCTTTATCAATGCAGTTTATTATCCATAAACTGTTCTATTTTTTAGCATATATCACATAAAAATTTTAATCTCTTACATTTGTGTTTAAAGCTTTTAATTCTAACAGAGAAATAAATACCTTACTTACTCGCATATAAGACAAGGTTTTTATTCATTTTTCACTGCTTCAAAAACCTAGGTCATCCTATACGTACGAGCAAAGGATTCTTTGCATTTTTGCAATAATTTTTGTGAACTGTGTATTTAGCATTTTTTACCAGAGGTTCACCTCTTGTTTTAAGAACAAAAGTATTTTATATGGGTTGTTTGAATTGCATGTGTATTGTCAGGAGTAAAGATGAATAGCAATAGGAAAAGCAAAGCTTTTGAATTGAATTCCAAATTGAAATTTCAAAGTCACACGGAAGCCCGACATAAGTATTAATCCATTCTCACGTGAAAACAGATGATTATTCAGAATTCAGAGAAACTCATAAGTATAATTGACAAAGAGTGGATTTGACTTAAGAATTGGCAAAAAAAGGCACATGATTGTCCAGCTTTACATGAACAAATTATGTTGTCGATTTTACAAGATTTTTCCTTAAAGTTTAAAATGACAGTAATTTTTGTGGGATAATGTGTGCATTTATGGACATTTGATATTTTATTTGTGATTAAATGAAATAAAATTAGAATTTTATTAATAAATCTAATTTTCTTTATTTTGATCTTTAAAGTCAAACCTCATCCTATATGCAATATCGTCTTATATGCAAGTTGCGTAAAGCAAAGCCAAGGATTATAAAAGAAAATGAAAGCTTTAGATCTATATTTTAGATTTTACTGATAGATAAATATATTGCTTTTATAAGTTTAATAAAAATCTGGTCTACATATTTTACAACAGAATTTTGTCCACTATCTAATTGTCTTTTGTCCACAATATCAATATATAGTAGTGGACAAGTCATTAGTACTATATACAGTAAAACATTTATATGGTACCTTATATCTGTGGTAACAGCTCTGCTGAAACAAAGTAAAAATACATTGATATGGCATCTGGACCCGGAGGAAACATCCATAAATTGCAGGTATTTTCTCTGGGTCTGTTACCGAGATCTGTTTTTACACGATTCTGTATATAGTAATGAACTATTTGATATAATGGACAAGTAGTCACGATAAAATGAACTTGTTATAACAGATCAGTTTCTTCGATCCTGTGGCTATACATTATATCAAGCTTTTACTATATTTATAAATATATCTCCAAGTTTAAAAAAGTCTTTGATTTCTAGATATTCTAATAAAAAATTTTCCTAATTTGCTCACAGAAATATAAACTTAAAAAATGAAATGGGAAAAAAGATTATTGAAGATAACTGGGTAGTTTATTCAGTTAGATTCTGTTTCGATTTGGATCGGCTAATATTTTATAAATATATACAGTAGAGCGTCGATTTTCCGAATCAATTGGGGACTGGGGTTGTTTGTATAACTGATATTTCGGATAACCGATTTATGTACGAAAAAATAGTTTAAAGTATCCAATGTTGAAATTTTTCTCCGTTGCGTGTCGCTTTGCGTTGAATTTTCGTCGATGATAAGTCTAACAAAGACTATTGTATCGTTAAAAATTATTTTTTTATTTTGTACAAACAAAATAAGTATATTGAAAAATATAAAAACAATAAAAAATTATACTTCAGATGTTAATTTAGTATCAAAAACGTAAAATATTTGAGTAGCCCAAGACATAGCCAAAGATTGAAGCACCACAGCACTGGCGAAAATTTAAATTTGTTGACGAATTCTTTCGGATGATTGAATTTCGGAAAATCGATGCTCTACTGTAATGTTAATTTATCAATTATTTCATTTATCATCAAGAAATTCATTAGATACTACATGAATCAAAGAGAAGATATTTGTTTTACTAATGTTAACATCATTTTTTCATTTTTGTTTTATGGTATTACAAGATTGTTATAAAAAGGCTATAGATTTTCTTTGGTAAAAATGTTCCTGACATTTTTATTAAAGAATCTTTAGAAATTCTAAATTGAAAAATTTTTCAAAGACAGTGTTGGCAAACTTAATGTCATCTCCCTCTGCTTAATATTTCTTCCTTAACTTGTTATTTCTTTTTGTCATAAAACAATACCAAAATCCAACTTTTATTTTATATATGTTTCATTCATATATAATTTGGAAATATTTTATTTTGAATCCTTTTTTGCTTGAAGAAAGTTGATCAATCAAGCAAAAGTCTTTGCTAAGGTTTTAATCTGTAATTTTAGTGTTCATTAAACCCTCTATTGTTTCCTGTATCAGTGGCTTAAATTTATGTTTCTTAAATTCCATTTATAAAACAGATAATCACTTACATAAATATTAGACAACCCCATGAGAAACTAAGAAACAGATGATGCTAAAGAGATTAAAAAATCTCTAATTTTTTTAATCACAATATAAGCATTTTTTGGGACTACACATCCCATCAACAGAATCTTTACAAAAAATAGAACACAAGTCAGCAAAGCATTCCATTGGTAAACTTTTCCAAACAACTGAAAAAAGCAAAGGTAGTTGCAATTCTGTAACATTGGATTTCATAAATGTTGATACCATGTTTTAAAAGTTTTTGAACAGTTGAAATTTGAAACAGTTGTTTGGGAGTATTGTGACAACAGAAATAACTATATTACACTCACTCAGCACTTGCTTGTAAACTCAAAAATAACACAACACCTTAATTTGCTGAGAAAACTTTTAATGAAAAGCTAACGTTTTCAGCCAACTCTATTGGCCATCATCAGGCTAAGCTTTTTCGAATACAAAGAAAATAGAACAAAAATTTTTAAATACAAAAAAACAAAATAACGAACGAAATATATATATATAAATAAATGTATAAATAAAAATAAAATAAAATATCAACTCTTATTATAAAATATGGATG
>NW_019384727.1:44342-59970 GCF_000671375.1 Centruroides sculpturatus
TTTTTTTTTTTTTTGGGGGGGGGGGTCGCGAAAAAAAATCACAATCATAAATGGAGTCGTGAATAAAGAAAGTTTAAGAAGCCCTGTTGTAGATTGTTGGGCATCTTCTATAGGCTATTTGTAATTGTTGTTTTCCGGCGATCTCAGCGTATATCGCTTTAACATATGGGTTAAAGGTGACTGGGAGGCGTGTACGTTTATCCTGGTCAGTATTGGTCTTCGTAAGCGTAGTGGGTGCGTATTGTGAGCGTTGATGTCGCTCAATTAGACGGTGTATTAGACCATGGTAACCGTGCTTGGCTGCTATTTTCTTGATATAATTCAATTCGGTGTTGAGGGCTTGCGTGGTGGACGAGTGGGAAAAGGCCCTTTTAATCAAAGTATTAAATGCTGCAGCCTCGTAGGTGAATGGGTCGGATGTAATTCAATTCGGTGTTGAGGGCTTGCGTGGTGGACGAGTGGGAAAAGGCCCTTTTAATCAAAGTATTAAATGCTGCAGCCTTGTAGGTGAATGGGTCGGATGAACCTACCGGTATGTATATAGAGGCGGCATAAGGTTTACGGTATACCGACGTGACGATGGCGGATCATTCTACTTTAATGTTTATATCCAAAAAGTGGACCTCAGTATTGCTAGATTGTTCCATTTCCAGCGTTAGGCTGTAGGGATTATCGTTAACGGTTTGTACGAAATTTGAGATGTCAGAAAACACATACTCAAAGATACAACACTCACAAATGACACATGCAGAAAATGTCACATCATGCCAGAAACTATACAACACATCACTTTTGGGTGCAAGCTCTTGGCACAGACAGATTACTTACATAGACACAATCAAGTAGCAAATATAATACACCAAGAGCTTGTAAAGAAACACAAATTGGTAGACATCCACGAACCATACTACAAGTATATTCCCCAAACAGTATTGGAAAACAACACGCACAAAATATACTACAACAGAGCCATAATCACAGATAAAACAATTTACCACAACAGACCAGACATCACACTCATTGACGAACACAATAAAATCACATACATTATAGATGTATCCATTCCAAACACTCACAATGTACAAAACACATGTACTGAAAAAATCAGTAAGTACACAGAACTCGCCCAGGAAATCAGGCATCTGTGGAGGATGGATAAAGTGCTTATTGTACCTGTTGTTCTCTCCTGTACAGGTGTGATACTTCACATGCTACACAAAAGCCTGGGAACATTACAATTGAATATAAACACATACATCACACTACAGAAGGCCACTATATTGAATACATGCCATATTGTTAGGAAATTCCTAAATATAGACACTGGCACACTTATTAAATTTTTGTCTTGTTTTGGTTGCTATGCCTTGACTCTGGCATAGTACACAGCCACTGGCATCAACTGAGTATAGCTCACTAAACCCAACATAATAATAATAATAATAATTTTTTTTTTTTTAGTGGACTGTTGGGATGGTCCAGACGGAATGCCTTATGTGTTCCATGGCCATACTCTTACAAGCAAAATTAAATTTTACGAAGTCATCAAAGTAATTAAAGAACATGCTTTTGTTACCTCAGAGTAAGTACATTTCTTCTAGAAAACAAATATTTATTTAAACGAGATGTAAAATTGAATATAACAATGTCACATAACTTTCTAGCATCATTCCATGCAAATTAATTAGGATTGATATTTTTATAAGATAAATACATAAAAATTTATTTTATTATGATTAAAGAGAATATTTATGCAATAATAAGATNTTCAGATGTTAATTTAGTATCAAAAACGTAAAATATTTGAGTAGCCCAAGACATAGCCAAAGATTGAAGCACCACAGCACTGGCGAAAATTTAAATTTGTTGACGAATTCTTTCGGATGATTGAATTTCGGAAAATCGATGCTCTACTGTAATGTTAATTTATCAATTATTTCATTTATCATCAAGAAATTCATTAGATACTACATGAATCAAAGAGAAGATATTTGTTTTACTAATGTTAACATCATTTTTTCATTTTTGTTTTATGGTATTACAAGATTGTTATAAAAAGGCTATAGATTTTCTTTGGTAAAAATGTTCCTGACATTTTTATTAAAGAATCTTTAGAAATTCTAAATTGAAAAATTTTTCAAAGACAGTGTTGGCAAACTTAATGTCATCTCCCTCTGCTTAATATTTCTTCCTTAACTTGTTATTTCTTTTTGTCATAAAACAATACCAAAATCCAACTTTTATTTTATATATGTTTCATTCATATATAATTTGGAAATATTTTATTTTGAATCCTTTTTTGCTTGAAGAAAGTTGATCAATCAAGCAAAAGTCTTTGCTAAGGTTTTAATCTGTAATTTTAGTGTTCATTAAACCCTCTATTGTTTCCTGTATCAGTGGCTTAAATTTATGTTTCTTAAATTCCATTTATAAAACAGATAATCACTTACATAAATATTAGACAACCCCATGAGAAACTAAGAAACAGATGATGCTAAAGAGATTAAAAAATCTCTAATTTTTTTAATCACAATATAAGCATTTTTTGGGACTACACATCCCATCAACAGAATCTTTACAAAAAATAGAACACAAGTCAGCAAAGCATTCCATTGGTAAACTTTTCCAAACAACTGAAAAAAGCAAAGGTAGTTGCAATTCTGTAACATTGGATTTCATAAATGTTGATACCATGTTTTAAAAGTTTTTGAACAGTTGAAATTTGAAACAGTTGCACACACACACACACACACACACACACACACATTNCTACCATTACCATTTTCGTGTAATTAACATATATCATATATTATTATAACAAAGATGATGATGATAAATTAATATATATAATTAAAATTATAATCTACTGCAATCAGAGTTTTCATTTTTTGTCGTCAAATTTTCTTGTCTTATTTTGGATATATTGGTACACATTCACAGTAAGAACCTTCAGTTCTACAGTTAAAACAAAGTAAAAACATGAAGATAGATAGACTGCAAATATAAACTTCTACAAACTTGATTTTTACATTAAAGCTGTTGGGTCGGTTGTTTTTGCATGTGTTAAACCTAACGACTGGGCTTCAATCTGGAACTGATCAGGTTACACCTACGTGTGGGCCCACAATTTGAGGATGTCTTTTGTTTGGGTCAGCTAGATGAACAGGACATGACCGGGGTCCAGTCTGACCATTTTAACCAATTCTTTGTTAGATGTAGGGTAGCGATTTTTATGATTAGAGATCTTTACACTCTAAGATCCTAACAGTGGTGACTAGGATTTAGGATTAAGAATACAGTGATGGACCCGCAATCAGTGAAATCACTCATAAAATCATTACTCGCAGAACAACAGGAGGCCGCACGATGCCGAGAGGAGGCTTTATACAAACTTATCAAAGACATTTGTTCGTCTACATACATACACCTTCCTCATCACCTTCATTGTCATCATCGTCCACAGGAACACTCCCTCAGTTACCAGAATTTCAACCAGATGAAGAAGACGACTCAAAATTCGATGAGTGGATAAGTTGTTTTGAGTTCACTTCGGACTGCACTGCACCCAAAATGGCCGACCAGGAGAAAGTCAAGTTTCTTATGACTAAACTTTCTGCATTTGCCTTCAGTGAGTACAATAAGTACTGTATGCTGAAGTATATTATGGACTTTGACTATGAGGAAACCACTTCGCAACTTTTTGGCAAGAAACATTCAATTTTCGCAGACTGCTATGACTGTCTGCGCATTGCAGTTGACTATGGTGAAGATTTCTGCCATTTCATGAACTGAGTGAGAGCAGCCCAATGACAATATAACTATCATGCTCAGACGGAAGAACGGTTCTTTTGTCTTATCATTCTCACTGGACTTAAGTCGAAAGCCCATGAGTCATTATGCGCTCGAATTCTCCAGAAGCTTAACTCAAATGGAGAAAGTGTTACATTCAACAACATGATGAATGACTGTGAAGAGTTTATAGCAATGCGTTCTGAAAATAAGTTGTACGAAGAAACAGAATGTCTTGTTAATAACATTTACGCCAAGCCCCCACCTAAAGAAGAAAAGATCAAGAATGTAAATTGTCTACCAAGTACTTGCAAGCAATGTGGCAAGTGGCATTGTTACAAAGACTGTCCACACATAAGACACAAGGGCCAAAAGTGCAATTGCGTAGGACATTTAGAAAAATTATGCTGATGACCACAGAAGAAAAAGCAAGTGTGCTTCTCCAGGGTAGGAATTATCCAAAATTTTGTAAATGCCTGCCGACTGCTAAAAGTGAGGATTGAGGTTAATGGACACCCAGTCAACTTTTATCTTGACAGTGGATCTGAAATTAACATTATCGATGAAACGACATACGATGCTATCAGATGACCCAAACTCCAGTCTTGTACAGAATGAGCCAGCTCTTATGATGGAAGTACTCTTTTGCCACCATTCTTAGGGAAGGGATGCACCACCTCCTGTCACAATGATGTCCGCAAAGAACTGTTCTATGTAGCCAAGAAAGGAACTCTCAACCTCGTCAGTATTGATGCTATGCACCACTTCCAATTTTTCGCTGCTAAGGTCTGTGATGTCAGCACCTGTCAGAAGTCAAACAATGAGCATTGAGTCAAATGGTTGCAGCACAACTTTCCAGAAGTTTTCGAGAAGGACTGGGACTCTGCAAGGTAACAAAAGCTTTGCTAATGTTGAAGCCAGATGTCACACCTGTCAAACGCAAGGCCAGATCAATTCTGTGTGCCTCACGACCGAAAGTGGAAGAGGAACTTGATCACCTGCTGAACATAGGAGTCATCAAACCTGTCAACTACGACAAATGGGCTACTCCCATCATAGTAATTACGAAACTTAATGGTTTGTTAAGACTGTGCATGGACTACTCAACAGGTCTCAACAATGCTCTCCAGCTCAATCAAGCACCCCTTACCACTTCCAGAAGACATCTTCTCCATGCTCAATGGTGGTCGAATATTCTCACAAATAGACTTTTATGATACTCATTTGCAAGTGGAATTTGAGGACACATCCAAGAAACTCTGCAACATTGCAGCACACCATGGATTCTACGAATTCTAACGTCTTCCATTTGGAGTGAAGTAGGCTCCAGGCAGTTTCCAATCGATCGTGGATTCCATGATCGGGACTATCATATCGCCTTTGTATATCTAGATGATATAGTCGTCATTAGTGGCAAAGTGGACGATCATCACTGACATCTCCATAAGGTGTTCTGTCACATCCACAACTATGGGTTCTGAATCTGACTGGAGAAGTGCGCATTCTTCAAGGATTCCATCAAATACTTAGGCTACATTGTCAATAAGGACGGATGCTGCCTAAACCCTTCTATGGTCGACGCTATCATCAATATGTTGCTGCCAACAGACCTATACACACTTTGCTCATTTCTCGGTATGGTAAACTACTACCGTGTTTCCCCGAAAATAAGACATCCGCAGAAAATAAGACCTAGCACAGATTTTGCTGAATTGCGAAATATAAGACCTCCCTCTGAAAGTAAGACCTAGCGAAGTTTATTTTTAGTTGTAACGGTCATCGACAGATGGTTGAAAGTGGCCGTTGGCTTTNGAATAATAATAATAAGTTTCAATAAAAATGATAAAATGAAAATTTAATTTTATCATTACGAGTTTGCTTGAATTTTGTTTCTTCTGAGATCGCAGCAATGCGCGACGGATAAGCTAGTGTTTTAATAATACCTAATAAAAAATACATCAATGAGACCTATGAAGGGGCTTACTAGCTAATAATTTTTCAATATTTGGTGACAAAGCTGATGTCAATAATAATATCAAATTTGAAATATGAGATGCAGTTAAAGAACTGCAGTATTTATTTTTTACATAGTGTAGAGTAGAAAAACCTTTTCGCTAATGTAAGTTGAGCGAAATCTCGTAGCATGCAATCGTAGCATAAATATTATTACTCAACACTTACCTATTTGAACATCAATTTATGTATATGTAACTATTCAAACAACAATCTGAAGAAGCATCCAACAATTTAATTTTAATACACAAAAGTTGACTCAAAACTAATAGAACAAGTATAATAAATGCATAGGTTAGGTATTAACAGTGGTGTGGCGGTGACTCAAGTCATAGTTCATTTCGCCTTCGATCAATCGACCAATCACATGGTGGTTGGCATTATTGATAGCACGAATCGTGAATGGTGACAGCCAACCATTACTGTGAGTGGGCAAATTCAAATGCATTGGCGGGCTACTTTGTGGCCTGCAGACCTGGGTTTGGGCAGCCTTGATTTAGGCAATTGTTAGATGTTTCTATGTAATCTTGTTTATAACTTTGTATTTGTTTGTTTCCATAGTTTATTTACTTCACAATTAATTCATTAAACAACAATTACAATCTCTGTTGCTGTTTGAACTGTAAACAAAACAAAATCTGTAAAACCGAAAATGAACACATTTATGTTTTGGCAACTAATAGAATGTACTATTTAAGTATGTATAAAATGTACTTGTAAACTATTTTAATTATTAATTGGAATGTTTGTAACAGTAATCAGCTTGTATTTTAGACTCTTGTAAACTCACCAAATTGTAACAAGCATGGATGAAGAAGGTTAGATAGACTGTCTGAAATACATACCATCATTATAATAAACCAGTGTTCACCTATTTCTGTGTGAATACTCCAACAATGTCAATAGGATGTGATAAGTCCTCCTTATAACCAAAACTTAGTGCTCATAGATTTGTATTGTAATAGGAGGACAAAAAGCAAATCACCAATTTAAAAAACACTTAAGGTACATTTAAGATACTTGAGATATTTGAGACAGAGCCTGGTTTTTAAAATAATAATGGTACAATAATATGAAATAACCACTAACCTGAAAATTAGGATGGAAATAGATTATATTCTGTTTCAATAGTATCAGTGTCTGTCTCTTCAGAGTATGAAAAAATTTGCAGCATACTCTGTAGTTTTAACATCTATTAAGGAAAATCCATAATGAGAAAAGGATGAGTCAGTGTTATGAGAGGCTAACTGGGAATCACATGAAGAGATCCACAGAAGCACAAAATAAATTATGTTCAGTTGCAGATTAATTAATACTAAAACATAGAATACAAAAGTAAGCAGTAGGTATAAATGTAGCATAAACTATTACAATAGATTGTCTTGCCACGAGTTGAGATAGATTGCAAATTTTGCTTGTACTCTATGTCAGAATTTAACTCTGTAGATACCTTTGAGTTGACTTTATCTGATTAACTCTCAAAATTATCCCAAATGTTAAATGAAAACACACATTCTGAATTTAGTAACTTAAAATGTTTTTGACCTAGAGTTAATGGGTCTTCCTTAATTAGAGCATAAAAGTTAACTGAACTGAGAGAATATCTATAAAATTTAAAAATAATGTTAAATTGTAAATAAATATTTATATAAGTTATATTTACAATTTAACATTATTTTTAAAAACTTTTGGTTCAGTTAACTTTTGTGCTTTAATTGAGGAAGACCCATCAACTATAGATCAAACACATTTTTAAGTTATTAAAAAGGTTTACTGGATTCACAAAGTGTGTTTTTATTTAATATCTAGAACCTTATCTAGTTTTCGACACATTTAAAGCATTACTACATCTTGGCTTTACCAGCCAAGGACTGTAGGAAAATAATGCTAAAGCTTTGTAAAGCTGGAGTATATTGGAATTTCTTAATCAGTTATTTATTATAATAAACACACAATTAAAATGCTTTAAACATATTTTAATGCTTTCCTGTTAATTGTAAATAGTTGTGTAAGTGTCCAGGTAATTATCTGGGCTACTTAGGATGGAGTTAAAATTTACACAAAATTTTGTATTATGTGGTATGGCCAACATACAACCTTTGCATAAAACAGTATCACACTGTATGTATAAAAAATTGCAAAACTCATCAAAACTAAAAAAGTATTATAAAATTGACTGAAAAAGATTGATTTCTAGAATACATTTTTACATTTATATGTTTTAATAAAAATTTTTTTGTTTCTTTGTAATAAGTATAATAAGAAATATAGTTCCTGATGTAATTTTTATTCTATTCACAATTCCTCAGATTGCAGGGAAAGTATAGTTCAAAACCTTTTATAGAACTTTCATAACTAAATCTTCAGTACATTATCACTTTTAGAATGACTAAATGTTTTCAGTCATTGTCTGGATCTTCATCAGGTCATCTGTTCTAGAATTGGAATGTTTTAAACATCATCACAAGTTCTTCATTTTGTAAATCAAACTGATGACCTGAAGATTCAGGTGAAGGATGAAAACATTAGTTGTTCTAAAGGTGATAATGTACTGGAGATTTAGTTGAGAAGGTTCTATAAGAGGTACTTTCGACAAACTGCAGATTGTCTTTTTCAGACATAGAATAGAATAATGGAATCTTAATGGAACCTTACAATTTAAAACATACATTAATGTGTTTCATATGGCGAATTTAAAACATATTCCATAGGATGCATCAATACATTGAAAAAAATTTTTTTAAAATAATAATAATATAGAAATAAAAAAGGGGTGTAAAAAATTTATAATTTAGAATTAATTGAACAAAATTATTGCACTGACCTTTTGTATAACATGCACCATATTGCTGGAAGGTTGAGCGAAGGTTTGTTACACAAACTAAGCATTGTTTTGTAAAGTGACTCCCATATGAAAACAACCTTGCAATCTGAACACTGTTGAAGTAGAGGGGCATTGACCCATAATACATTATAACCATTTTCTAAAGTATTTATGGCAGGGTCAGTAGAGGTTCTGTAATTTCTGATGTCATCTTGATGCTCTTGAAAGCAGATAGTCAATTTTATAGTTGTGACCTGAATATAAAATTGTAGACCTCTGATTTTTACAAACAGGTAATACTATCCTTCTCATTACATAATAATCTGCACAGGAAAATTTGTGATTTTATAGGAAGTACAATGCCATGTCTCTTGAAAGTGCATGCAATATGATGCGTAACTGTCCCTAAATATGGAATAGACAGTTGAGCAAATACCCGACTCTTCTTTTTGTCTTTGTATCTCAAAACAGTTGGTGGAAAAAAAGAGCTTTGGACAAAATTATCAACATACTTGAACTTAGATTTTGTATAATCAATACGTTTTAAATTAGCCATTTGGAAAATATGAATGTGTATTTCAAATTGCAAGGTTCCATTAAGATTCCATTATTTTATGCCTGAAGAAGACAATCTGTAATTTGTTGAAAGTACTTGTAATAATGTTTCAAGTAAAAAATAATAATGCTGATAGACAGTATTAATATTTTTTTTTAAAGTTTTTGGTATCACAAGAAGCAATTTTGAGCATTCTATAAGAAGTTTTGAACTGTAATTTTCATTGAAAATACAATGAATAATGTAGATGATAATATAAAAAGAACATCGAGAATGCTCAATAAATATTTTACTACAACACTTAGTGCTCATTAATTTATCTGATAGCAATAGCTTTAAAAAAATAATTTAGCAGGGACTTTTTCTGATGTTGATTTTCAAAATCAAATTATTTTTCATAATATTCACTTATTTGTTCTAAGAAATATAATTTCAAGAATTTATTGAGATTTTTTCTTTTCAACTTTTGAAGAACCTATTAAAATTTCAATGATATTTTTCCCTACTTCCATTCAATTTTATATTGTGTAGTTTGATAAACACATTAATATTGATAAACTTCTATTAGATATTAATGTTTCATTGAAATTTGTTGTACTTACATATATATTCTTAAAATTTTGTTGATGTAGGTTCATCTAATATAAAAAACATTATCTTATTTTTAATACACTGCTTATGAATGCATTATAACATTAAAAATTTGTATTATTATATGTAATCAAAATAATTTTATTTATAGATATTTAACGGGAGATCAAGTAAAGAGTGAATCATCTGTAGAAGCATATGTTCGTTGTCTTAGAATGGGCTGCCGGTGCATTGAATGTAAGTGACAGTATAGTTTTTCAAAAGGCAAATGTTAAGTATTACTTTTAAATCTTGCTTTTATTGGTCATAAGTGGGTCATCCAGAAATTAAGAACTATTTATTCATAAAAGATATAAAAACTAAAAAAATTCAAAAATCTTTCTCATACAATAAAAATACTTATTGACAAAGCTATGTCTTGTTTATAAAATTGCATTGCCATCAACAGCTTATCACCTTAGAGGTATGAAGGAGTATATGTCAGGAGTTGCAATTTGGCACAGAGTATTAGTTGCCCAAATTTTGCGCACACAAAATAATCAGACTTGTAGGTATTCAGGGGACCAAGAACCAAATCAGAATAAAATACAAAATGGTGACACTCTTTCTACAAACAGGCGCTAGTGCGAGATTTGCACATGTGTTGCTTGTTGGGAAGTTGGAAATGCAAATGTTGCAAAATCAAATTTTGATAAATGCGTGGTGTGTTGGAAAGTTTAAAATGCAGACATTATGAAATTGAATTTTGACAAAAAATCTTTGAAAAACCCATTTACCTATCCCGTGTTATTCCCGACATATCTCTGGTTGCGACCTGTTGACCTTGACTGGATGACCTGAGATATCTTATTTCAGCATCACAATGTTTTTGAAACTAGATGGCATTAGTCATTATAATTTTATATTAAAATTAACTTCTAAANCCGCAAGATATGCAAAAAACACTAAAAACAAGGCATTAAGATCTGTCCATTCGCTTGATTAAGTATTTCCAGGCGGAAGGCAACCCTTCAGCATCCCTAGAATTAATGCATTTATCATGTAATCTGCTCCTGTATATTTCAATCTTTTCTGCAGAAATAACATTAAGTTAAAGTAGAGAATTGAACAATTCACATTGAATGCAGAAGTTTACAGCGAAATGAATATACGTATAATGAATATATATGATAAGTAAATAAAGTAAAATAAAGTAAAACAATACAAAATGAAGTAACACAAACTAACATAAATGTATAAACATAAACAAACAAAAGAGGGACATGATAGTCTAGTCTCATTGGTGTGATACTGATATAATTATCTTTGCCCACAGGTCTAAATCAGATTTTTCTGTCTTTCTGTTTAAGATTGGATTTCAGGTTGTTGTGATAACCAGCTCTTCCACCCTTCTGATGGGTAAATTTCTGGCTGTGGACATTCTAATTGTGTCTTTTCAAGCTAGAACAAAGGTGTTTTTTGAGATCAACTCCTCTGCTAGCACTATGGATCAGAAATATCTTTGCTTTTTTGAGATCCTCCTTATTTTCTTCAAGTCTAATTCTTAGTGTGCAATAGGTGCTGTTGATGTGAAAGATGGATTCCTTGTTATTTTTTATCACAGATATCTTGTGGACACTAGACAAAGGTCCTTGGATAAGGAACTTTTTCATTTCTGATGAGGTCAAACACAGCATGCTGGAAGATGGTAATGATGTTGGTTTTCTGATTTTTTTAGATGTTTATGAAACAGGTGGGGGAATTCACTCCCATGATTATGAGTTTCTTGGCTATTTTCAGTTCTGTTGATTGATTTTTGGAGGTCTTTGGAGTATAAAATTTTTTACAAATAATAGCATTGAGATTTTGAATGAGTCAACCAGGAAAGCAAAATGAATGTGCAGCACCTTTGATGAAAGTGAGCTCTTTTTTTTAAAAAAAGATTGGTGTGTATCAACAAGTATAGATAGGAACAATGATTGGAAAGTGACTACTTTATACCTAAAATAATTGCTGGACTCATAATGAATGTAAGACTCTGCAGCTGTGGTCTCCCTGTAGACCACCGTTTTGATGGCACTTCCTTCAAGTTGGATGGAAATGTCTAGGAACTAGACAGATTTGTGAAGTACTTGACTTGCTTGTAAAGTGAGTTCCATGTTATTTTAGTTGTTTTTTCAACAAATTTTCAGTATATCTTTTAGGTGTTCCATATTATTAATAGATCATTAGTATGATGAAAGATGACTGTTATGCATCTATTGAACATTCACACCACCAGTGTTTTCACAAAAGTTAAGCACATTTTGGCAAATTTGCCTGCTACTTATAAGCCTATTGGAGCCCATTTTGATTGTGTAAAATTTTTTATTCAAAACAAAATATGAAGAGTAAATTACAGTGTGGAGAAATTCTGGATCAGAGTTGTATCACAAATTTTTTAGGGAATGAAGAAGATGCAAGGTTAGAGCATATACTGCCTCTAGCTCCAGGGAAGGGTATAGATTCTTTGTAGTCAAGGACAGTGGAAAGAATGAATGCATTGGAAGATTTGATGTTTGAAGTTTGTTGAATCCCAGATTGGATAATCAAGAAACTTTGACTATGTAGTTTTGTGTTTTATCAGGTTGCATTTAATAAATGATGTCAGTGCTTTATCCATTTCAATTGGCAGTGATAAAATATTTTTCAGCTACTGGTCTGATTGGCCAATCAGGTTTATGTTTTTGAAAAGACTAAGAGGCATGATGGAGCCTGTCGAGATAAAATCCTGAAGTATGAGATAGAAGGTAGGCCTTTGTTGTTTTTCAACATCATTCTTCTGGTCAGTATAACTGGGTCTTTTGATAGTTTATGTCCTGCAGATGCAAATATACCTCATAATAGTATTTCTGCTTGATAGTAAATGTAAGAAGATTACCTTTATCCAAGAGTGCAACAGTTAAGTTGTTGCATCTTGTCATCTAGTAAAGTGAATTTCTTACTGTAGTATTGAACAGTGAAGTTTCTTGGTCCCTTCAGTCAAGAGTAGTCTTTAGATCCCTTGCTATTGTTCATTTTTAGTCTGTCTGGGATCCTTGTGTAGTGATTTTCATGCCTTGTCTAATTCCAAGCAGGTGTATGTATTAGGCTTGTAGGTTGATGTGTCTTTGCTATGTACACTCCCCTATAACACTGTTGATAATTCCGTTTTATATGAATTCCATGTTGTACGAGTCACTTAGATTTTACAAATACATGTGCCGGGCTGTGAGTGGCTCACGTATTTGTAAAATCTAAGTGACTCGTACAACACGGAATTCTTATAAAACAGAATTATCAATAGTGTTATAGGGGGGTCGACTGTATTCATGCCCATCGGATAGGAGCATGTATACTTGAGACAGGATGTCGAATTCCTTTTATACCTTAAAGGCTATAGTTCCATGCCATAGTTTTGTTTATGAGATAAGTTATGCTTAAGAACCCACTTCAGCTTCTTGACTTATTTGGCTGTGTTGGAATTTGATTACACTTTCTTCTATGCATTTCTGCCTATCAAGTAGATCTGATTCTAGTACTGCTTATAGTCAGAGCTCAGTTCCCTCTCAGCATACAGATGCTTTAAGTGGAAAATTACTTTGCATTTGAGCAAGATTAGCCTATGGAGACATTTTTCAGTGTAAAATGTTTGAGAGATGAGCAGTTCAATTTCTTCTACTTTAAGTTAATGTTATTTTTTTAATGTCCAGGTATTTTCAAACAACTGTTTAAAACTTTAAATGTTAAAAAATAAGTTCAAAAATTTTTGGAATGTGTTATCGATATTTAAAAAATTTGTTGTATTATACAACTCTAAATAACTTCAAATTTTTTTCAAAGAATAAAAAAAATTAGGCTCCGTAATACTGTACTTTTTTAGCATCATTTGTTCCCTAATTATAAAAGAGATTCACGATTGTATCTTTAAATTTAAAAACAAAACTATAAAGTTTAAATACTAGAAGGTAATTCAAAGTAAAATATAATAAAACAGAATAATTATATTATAATATATTATATTACACTGCAAAAATTTTAAAGTTAAATTAACAGAAAATTGAAAAAATGATGAATTAATGACTTATCAATTATGAATTGACTAATATTAATTTTTGGTGTAATGATTTATTTAAGATGAAGTATTTGATGGGCGAGAATTTTGAAAAATATAATCAGATCTGTTTTATATGATTACATAAAATTTCTGTCAAAAACTTTATTGCATTAAAATTTAATAGTTAATAGTTTAATTTTAATGTCCTTCATTTTGGGATTTACAGACATCTTGTTTTGTTTACAGTTAATTTAAAAAAGGTTGCATATGTGTTTTGCTGACAGACTGCAAAAAACATTTATAACCTTTTTTTTAACAAAAAAACAAAACAGTTTTTACTTTTGTAACTGTAATATTGTTGAAGTATAACACATCTCAAAACTCGATGAGTATATAGAAACATCCAACGATTGCCTAAATGATCGGGCTACAATTACAACCATCTGTTCTTCCAGATGGTTCTAAATTATTTAATTAATTATTAAAATTATAATTATTAATTAGTTAAGAGGTGGCACCTAATGTCTACCTCTAGTGGAATATTGCTTTGTATTAATTATTTAAAATTAGTGCAATTGTACCCTGATCATTTAGGTGATTGTTGGATGTTTCTATATACTCATCGGGCTTTGAGATGTGTTATACTTATATATATATATATATATATACACCTTGTCAGGTTAAACATTAGCTGGCTGAGTGCTGTGGTGGAGTTATTCTTAGGCCATGGATGTAGGAGTCGTCCCCAGCCAGCGCTGTGATTAACCATGTAAGGTTATATCCAAATTTAAATATGTCTGGAAGCAAAGACTTTCTTGGGGTCTGAGTGGCCCAACTGGCAAGCGCACTGCATGGCAAGCAGAGGCTGCGGGTTCAAGCCCCACCCAGGGTCAATTCTTTTCTTCCAGATGGTTGTAAATTATTTAATTAATTATTAAAATTATAATTATTAATTTAGTTAAGAGATGGCGGCTGATGTCTATCTGTAGTGGCGAGTTACTTTGTATTAATTATTTAAAATTAGTGTAATTGTAGCCCGATCATTTAGGCCAGGGCTGCCCAATTCATTTTGGAGGCGGGCTGCAATTTCAAGTACATATCAGCTGGCGGGCCACCTAGTGAATCATACTTGCATACACTCATGATTCTTCTATAAATGGATAGGTATTTGAATCAAACAAAGCTTGAAGTTGCACATCTATATATATAAAAATGAATGTATGTCTGTCTGTGTGTGTGTCCTTCATGCATTACCACATTGTTTATTCGATTGCTGTGAAACTTTGGGAAGTTGTTTAATATACTCCAGCGAAGGTTTGTGGCATAGTACGATTGCCATGAAGCTTTGGAAAGTTTTTTAATTTTTTAATACACTCCCGCGAAGTACATTTATCCTACGATAGATGGCACGCGTTTACACGAGCATTCGCGCACAGTGTGTTCAATCGATTTCGAATTGTGAAGACCATTTCCCCCCCTTCAAAAAATATTTCTATATATGCATTTGTGAACTGTTATTTACGATATTTATAATAGTTTTTGTTTAATCACTTTATTTCGACTTTTTTTGCTAATTATGTATTCACTCGAACTTCGTTAAAATCTTAACTGTACCCCGAACAACGACCAAAGTTGTAGGAAGAAATTCGCATATTTTACCGATCTAGGTATCCCCCTTTTTCAAATTTTAATATCGACTCAAAATAATTTAAAAAGACAAATTACAATAAAACGGTTTATTATCCAACTATCAGAAATTTCACAACATGCCAAGGAAGAGAGGAAGGAGCAATTAAATAAT
>NW_019384727.1:64908-73122 GCF_000671375.1 Centruroides sculpturatus
ACTCAAAATAATTTAAAAAGACAAATTACAATAAAACGGTTTATTATCCAACTATCAGAAATTTCACAACATGCCAAGGAAGAGAGGAAGGAGCAATTAAATAATTAAAATTATAAAGGATTAAAAAATATATATATATAAATGGGGAATATCACGCTTCTGACAATCGCTGCGAGTGTGTGGGCTAAATTGGGAGAATCCGTGCTTCTCGCGTGGACAACTGTATGTGGCCGGCTGATGCGTTGGAAAACCTTCCGATTTATTCGGGTACGCACCAGACGGAGAAACAAAAAATATCGTGTATCCATGAGCATTCCAATAAATAAATAGAATTGAAACAACACTTTGAAATGTTTTCCCGATGAAAACGAATAATAATAATAAGTTTCAATAAAAATGATAAAATGAAAATTTAATTTTATCATTACGAGTTTGCTTGAATTTTGTTTCTTCTGAGATCGCAGCAATGCGCGACGGATAAGCTAGTGTTTTAATAATACCTAATAAAAAATACATCAATGAGACCTATGAAGGGGCTTACTAGCTAATAATTTTTCAATATTTGGTGACAAAGCTGATGTCAATAATAATATCAAATTTGAAATATGAGATGCAGTTAAAGAACTGCAGTATTTATTTTTTACATAGTGTAGAGTAGAAAAACCTTTTCGCTAATGTAAGTTGAGCGAAATCTCGTAGCATGCAATCGTAGCATAAATATTATTACTCAACACTTACCTATTTGAACATCAATTTATGTATATGTAACTATTCAAACAACAATCTGAAGAAGCATCCAACAATTTAATTTTAATACACAAAAGTTGACTCAAAACTAATAGAACAAGTATAATAAATGCATAGGTTAGGTATTAACAGTGGTGTGGCGGTGACTCAAGTCATAGTTCATTTCGCCTTCGATCAATCGACCAATCACATGGTGGTTGGCATTATTGATAGCACGAATCGTGCATGGTGACAGCCAACCATTACTGTGAGTGGGCAAATTCAAATGCATTGGCGGGCTACTTTGTGGCCTGCAGACCTGGGTTTGGGCAGCCTTGATTTAGGCAATTGTTAGATGTTTCTATGTAATCTTGTTTATAACTTTGTATTTGTTTGTTTCCATAGTTTATTTACTTCACAATTAATTCATTAAACAACAATTACAATCTCTGTTGCTGTTTGAACTGTAAACAAAACAAAATCTGTAAAACCGAAAATGAACACATTTATGTTTTGGCAACTAATAGAATGTACTATTTAAGTATGTATAAAATGTACTTGTAAACTATTTTAATTATTAATTGGAATGTTTGTAACAGTAATCAGCTTGTATTTTAGACTCTTGTAAACTCACCAAATTGTAACAAGCATGGATGAAGAAGGTTAGATAGACTGTCTGAAATACATACCATCATTATAATAAACCAGTGTTCACCTATTTCTGTGTGAATACTCCAACAATGTCAATAGGATGTGATAAGTCCTCCTTATAACCAAAACTTAGTGCTCATAGATTTGTATTGTAATAGGAGGACAAAAAGCAAATCACCAATTTAAAAAACACTTAAGGTACATTTAAGATACTTGAGATATTTGAGACAGAGCCTGGTTTTTAAAATAATAATGGTACAATAATATGAAATAACCACTAACCTGAAAATTAGGATGGAAATAGATTATATTCTGTTTCAATAGTATCAGTGTCTGTCTCTTCAGAGTATGAAAAAATTTGCAGCATACTCTGTAGTTTTAACATCTATTAAGGAAAATCCATAATGAGAAAAGGATGAGTCAGTGTTATGAGAGGCTAACTGGGAATCACATGAAGAGATCCACAGAAGCACAAAATAAATTATGTTCAGTTGCAGATTAATTAATACTAAAACATAGAATACAAAAGTAAGCAGTAGTATAAATGTAGCATAAACTATTACAATAGATTGTCTTGCCACGAGTTGAGATAGATTGCAAATTTTGCTTGTACTCTATGTCAGAATTTAACTCTGTAGATACCTTTGAGTTGACTTTATCTGATTAACTCTCAAAATTATCCCAAATGTTAAATGAAAACACACATTCTGAATTTAGTAACTTAAAATGTTTTTGACCTAGAGTTAATGGGTCTTCCTTAATTAGAGCATAAAAGTTAACTGAACTGAGAGAATATCTATAAAATTTAAAAATAATGTTAAATTGTAAATAAATATTTATATAAGTTATATTTACAATTTAACATTATTTTTAAAAACTTTTGGTTCAGTTAACTTTTGTGCTTTAATTGAGGAAGACCCATCAACTATAGATCAAACACATTTTTAAGTTATTAAAAAGGTTTACTGGATTCACAAAGTGTGTTTTTATTTAATATCTAGAACCTTATCTAGTTTTCGACACATTTAAAGCATTACTACATCTTGGCTTTACCAGCCAAGGACTGTAGGAAAATAATGCTAAAGCTTTGTAAAGCTGGAGTATATTGGAATTTCTTAATCAGTTATTTATTATAATAAACACACAATTAAAATGCTTTAAACATATTTTAATGCTTTCCTGTTAATTGTAAATAGTTGTGTAAGTGTCCAGGTAATTATCTGGGCTACTTAGGATGGAGTTAAAATTTACACAAAATTTTGTATTATGTGGTATGGCCAACATACAACCTTTGCATAAAACAGTATCACACTGTATGTATAAAAAATTGCAAAACTCATCAAAACTAAAAAAGTATTATAAAATTGACTGAAAAAGATTGATTTCTAGAATACATTTTTACATTTATATGTTTTAATAAAAATTTTTTTGTTTCTTTGTAATAAGTATAATAAGAAATATAGTTCCTGATGTAATTTTTATTCTATTCACAATTCCTCAGATTGCAGGGAAAGTATAGTTCAAAACCTTTTATAGAACTTTCATAACTAAATCTTCAGTACATTATCACTTTTAGAATGACTAAATGTTTTCAGTCATTGTCTGGATCTTCATCAGGTCATCTGTTCTAGAATTGGAATGTTTTAAACATCATCACAAGTTCTTCATTTTGTAAATCAAACTGATGACCTGAAGATTCAGGTGAAGGATGAAAACATTAGTTGTTCTAAAGGTGATAATGTACTGGAGATTTAGTTGAGAAGGTTCTATAAGAGGTACTTTCGACAAACTGCAGATTGTCTTTTTCAGACATAGAATAGAATAATGGAATCTTAATGGAACCTTACAATTTAAAACATACATTAATGTGTTTCATATGGCGAATTTAAAACATATTCCATAGGATGCATCAATACATTGAAAAAAATTTTTTTAAAATAATAATAATATAGAAATAAAAAAGGGGTGTAAAAAATTTATAATTTAGAATTAATTGAACAAAATTATTGCACTGACCTTTTGTATAACATGCACCATATTGCTGGAAGGTTGAGCGAAGGTTTGTTACACAAACTAAGCATTGTTTTGTAAAGTGACTCCCATATGAAAACAACCTTGCAATCTGAACACTGTTGAAGTAGAGGGGCATTGACCCATAATACATTATAACCATTTTCTAAAGTATTTATGGCAGGGTCAGTAGAGGTTCTGTAATTTCTGATGTCATCTTGATGCTCTTGAAAGCAGATAGTCAATTTTATAGTTGTGACCTGAATATAAAATTGTAGACCTCTGATTTTTACAAACAGGTAATACTATCCTTCTCATTACATAATAATCTGCACAGGAAAATTTGTGATTTTATAGGAAGTACAATGCCATGTCTCTTGAAAGTGCATGCAATATGATGCGTAACTGTCCCTAAATATGGAATAGACAGTTGAGCAAATACCCGACTCTTCTTTTTGTCTTTGTATCTCAAAACAGTTGGTGGAAAAAAAGAGCTTTGGACAAAATTATCAACATACTTGAACTTAGATTTTGTATAATCAATACGTTTTAAATTAGCCATTTGGAAAATATGAATGTGTATTTCAAATTGCAAGGTTCCATTAAGATTCCATTATTTTATGCCTGAAGAAGACAATCTGTAATTTGTTGAAAGTACTTGTAATAATGTTTCAAGTAAAAAATAATAATGCTGATAGACAGTATTAATATTTTTTTTTAAAGTTTTTGGTATCACAAGAAGCAATTTTGAGCATTCTATAAGAAGTTTTGAACTGTAATTTTCATTGAAAATACAATGAATAATGTAGATGATAATATAAAAAGAACATCGAGAATGCTCAATAAATATTTTACTACAACACTTAGTGCTCATTAATTTATCTGATAGCAATAGCTTTAAAAAAATAATTTAGCAGGGACTTTTTCTGATGTTGATTTTCAAAATCAAATTATTTTTCATAATATTCACTTATTTGTTCTAAGAAATATAATTTCAAGAATTTATTGAGATTTTTTCTTTTCAACTTTTGAAGAACCTATTAAAATTTCAATGATATTTTTCCCTACTTCCATTCAATTTTATATTGTGTAGTTTGATAAACACATTAATATTGATAAACTTCTATTAGATATTAATGTTTCATTGAAATTTGTTGTACTTACATATATATTCTTAAAATTTTGTTGATGTAGGTTCATCTAATATAAAAAACATTATCTTATTTTTAATACACTGCTTATGAATGCATTATAACATTAAAAATTTGTATTATTATATGTAATCAAAATAATTTTATTTATAGATATTTAACGGGAGATCAAGTAAAGAGTGAATCATCTGTAGAAGCATATGTTCGTTGTCTTAGAATGGGCTGCCGGTGCATTGAATGTAAGTGACAGTATAGTTTTTCAAAAGGCAAATGTTAAGTATTACTTTTAAATCTTGCTTTTATTGGTCATAAGTGGGTCATCCAGAAATTAAGAACTATTTATTCATAAAAGATATAAAAACTAAAAAAATTCAAAAATCTTTCTCATACAATAAAAATACTTATTGACAAAGCTATGTCTTGTTTATAAAATTGCATTGCCATCAACAGCTTATCACCTTAGAGGTATGAAGGAGTATATGTCAGGAGTTGCAATTTGGCACAGAGTATTAGTTGCCCAAATTTTGCGCACACAAAATAATCAGACTTGTAGGTATTCAGGGGACCAAGAACCAAATCAGAATAAAATACAAAATGGTGACACTCTTTCTACAAACAGGCGCTAGTGCGAGATTTGCACATGTGTTGCTTGTTGGGAAGTTGGAAATGCAAATGTTGCAAAATCAAATTTTGATAAATGCGTGGTGTGTTGGAAAGTTTAAAATGCAGACATTATGAAATTGAATTTTGACAAAAAATCTTTGAAAAACCCATTTACCTATCCCGTGTTATTCCCGACATATCTCTGGTTGCGACCTGTTGACCTTGACTGGATGACCTGAGATATCTTATTTCAGCATCACAATGTTTTTGAAACTAGATGGCATTAGTCATTATAATTTTATATTAAAATTAACTTCTAAAATATAATTTTTTTAAGTAAATTAAACTTCACTCTGACACTGGGGATGAAATACTAAATATGGAATCTGTTACCGGTGTAATTTTTTGTGAAAAAATCTTCCTTTCACAAATGTTCTCGAGCTGCCCAGATAGCTCTTCCTCAGGTATAGAAAAAATTCCAACGGAACACTTCGAAAAATGGAACGTAGATATTTAAATAAAAACGAATCAAAAAATAGAACGCCGACGTTTAAACAAAAATTATGAAACTCGTATAACGAACGATCATTAGGACGGTCATGTGCATTCGTGCGCTGATGTTGATATTTATAGATCGTTGTTTATGAGGGCCTGCCACGCTATAGAAAGATTAATCTCATCCTTCTGATTTATACATGTGGTCAGGTGGTTAGCCTTGCAGATGGATATGGCTTCCCGCCATTTTAGATGTTCCAGGTGGGGCGTAGTGTCGATAATATCAGCTTTGTTGAACTCTGGTTCTATATCGGGATCGGATGCAAAGGTGGTTAGGGTCGTGGTGTACCGCCCATGCCGAAGGCCTGCTTGATGCTCTTGTATTCTGGTGTTTAAAGATCGCTTGGTTGAGCCAATATAGACAAGGCTCTTGTTACATCTGTTATCTTTCAGCAGGATACATTACATTACATTAAATTGAAAAAGGGGGAATCCTCCAGGCAACACTCAGAGGTACAACCTGGAGGTGGTAAAGAACGGAAGGAAGGAAGAGACATGGGAAGAGTAGGGGATGAGCATGGGGCAGGGTAAAGTTGAGATCTCCAGGCGCCTGCATCGCATTTATTGAAGATAAACAGAATACAAAATGCAATAAACAGAGGAACAAACAATGCAATGGTGAACAGGTATGTACAAAGGAGCTGCGCGACGATGGTTTTATATACAATACAAGTAAACTGACAGATATTGATAACAGAAAATGGGCGTTGGCAGAACAGGAAAATACAGGTCGACGCTTTCAGCAGGATAGAGTACACGCCAGGAAGCCTGCTACGAACCGGACTGCCTTTTCCATTTCTGAGGATGTCGTAGATCAAGGCTTCTTAAACTATGGGTCGCGACCCCATTTGGGGTCGCTTAGCGAAATCTTGGGGTCGCGAGATTTTAATGCAAAATATTGAAAATAATTTGTGAGAGTTTGAAAATGGCATGCTTTGTGTCATAGGTTTCGTGAGTTGCGCTTTGTGTTACTTCAGTTGCAAAGAGACAATGATTTAGCAACACTGATTGTAGTGTAAACTAGTGTAGTGTTGTGCTTTTCAGTGTATTCAGTTGTCTCTGTTCCATTGTAACACTGTGGTAGTACACCAATGTTGTTTTTGCAAATTTGCATATATCTTTATTTTATATATATATATTTTTTTTGGGGGGGGGGGNTTCTTTTCTTCCAGATGGTTCTAAATTATTTAATTAATTATTAAAATTATAATTATTAATTAGTTAAGAGGTGGCACCTAATGTCTACCTCTAGTGGAATATTGCTTTGTATTAATTATTTAAAATTAGTGCAATTGTACCCTGATCATTTAGGTGATTGTTGGATGTTTCTATATACTCATCGGGCTTTGAGATGTGTTATACTTATATATATATATATATATATACACCTTGTCAGGTTAAACATTAGCTGGCTGAGTGCTGTGGTGGAGTTATTCTTAGGCCATGGATGTAGGAGTCGTCCCCAGCCAGCGCTGTGATTAACCATGTAAGGTTATATCCAAATTTAAATATGTCTGGAAGCAAAGACTTTCTTGGGGTCTGAGTGGCCCAACTGGCAAGCGCACTGCATGGCAAGCAGAGGCTGCGGGTTCAAGCCCCACCCAGGGTCAATTCTTTTCTTCCAGATGGTTGTAAATTATTTAATTAATTATTAAAATTATAATTATTAATTTAGTTAAGAGATGGCGGCTGATGTCTATCTGTAGTGGCGAGTTACTTTGTATTAATTATTTAAAATTAGTGTAATTGTAGCCCGATCATTTAGGCCAGGGCTGCCCAATTCATTTTGGAGGCGGGCTGCAATTTCAAGTACATATCAGCTGGCGGGCCACCTAGTGAATCATACTTGCATACACTCATGATTCTTCTATAAATGGATAGGTATTTGAATCAAACAAAGCTTGAAGTTGCACATCTATATATATAAAAATGAATGTATGTCTGTCTGTGTGTGTGTCCTTCATGCATTACCACATTGTTTATTCGATTGCTGTGAAACTTTGGGAAGTTGTTTAATATACTCCAGCGAAGGTTTGTGGCATAGTACGATTGCCATGAAGCTTTGGAAAGTTTTTTAATTTTTTAATACACTCCCGCGAAGTACATTTATCCTACGATAGATGGCACGCGTTTACACGAGCATTCGCGCACAGTGTGTTCAATCGATTTCGAATTGTGAAGACCATTTCCCCCCCTTCAAAAAATATTTCTATATATGCATTTGTGAACTGTTATTTACGATATTTATAATAGTTTTTGTTTAATCACTTTATTTCGACTTTTTTTGCTAATTATGTATTCACTCGAACTTCGTTAAAATCTTAACTGTACCCCGAACAACGACCAAAGTTGTAGGAAGAAATTCGCATATTTTACCGATCTAGGTATCCCCCTTTTTCAAATTTTAATATCGACTCAAAATAATTTAAAAAGACAAATTACAATAAAACGGTTTATTATCCAACTATCAGAAATTTCACAACATGCCAAGGAAGAGAGGAAGGAGCAATTAAATAAT
>NW_019384727.1:83250-131654 GCF_000671375.1 Centruroides sculpturatus
GGTCATCGACAGATGGTTGAAAGTGGCCGTTGGCTTTTTGAAAGTACAGCCACTGATTGGTCAGCAGACAATTACGCCACACGGCATGATTTGCATAAGACTATGGCTTGGGAATCACAGATTTGCATAACGTTACGGCTGGTGATGGCTAATTGGTTGGTCGGGAATCATGCCACATGACATTTGCATAGTGCTACGGTTCAGTAAGCACTAATTGGTCATCGAGTCCGATGTTGACGCTATAAAAAGGCGACAGTTCGACACATCGGATATACGTCACTCTCGTCTAAGTTCGACTTGGGAATTTTTTTGTTCAATAATAAATGTGAATTCTTCTTCCTGGAAAAAATAAGACCTTCCCCTGAAAATAAGACCTAGCGCACTTTTCAGAGCAAAAATTAATATAAGACACTGTCTTATTTTCGGGGAAACACGGTACCAAACCTTTGTCCACATCATGCGTCAAATTTGCCAACCACTAGACGAATTACTCCAGAAAGACCAAAAGTGGCAGTGGTCGAACAAATGCCAATGGGCCTTCCAGTGCATCAAGGACATTCTCAAGTTGGATTTACTTCTCATGCACTATGATCTGACACTTGATATCATTGTCGCAGCCGATGCTTTCAAGCCTAGGACTTGGTGCAATCATCAAACACTGTCTGCCTAATGCATCAATGAAGGCTATCGCTTACTCTTCTTGTGCACTTACTCCAGCCGAGAAGAACTATAGTCAAATTGAAAAAGAAGATCTTGCACTCATCTTCGCTATTCACAAGTTCCACAAGATGATTTACGAGCAACCTTTCACACTTCTCACGGATTACAAACTTCTCCTTGTCATTTTCGGCAACAAGAAAGGTATTCCAACACACACTGCCAACCATTTGCAACCTGCTTTTTACACTTCAGAATAAATAATTCTATTAATTAAACATGAAAACAAATAATGTTGAATTAAATATCTGAATTCATTCCAAGCTTTTTACTTTTTCTTGAAATTTTTAAATTTTAAATTTATACAATTATTAAAATTATTGATAGTTGGTGGTGGTTGTGATTAATTAATAAAAAGTGTAGAATAAATTTGAAAGAACCAATATTTACACTATTGTAATTTTTTTGTTGAAATGTATTTAAAAATTTGTAAACCTGTATAGTTTCGATATCTTCATAAAATTTTAAAATCATAAAACTTTAGAATATTTTTTAATTTTTTGTTTTAGAAAAGTTCTTATTATAAAGTTATTCAGTTATTTATTAAAAATTCTGTTATGAGTAATGCAGTTGCATTTTTAGTATTGTAATGTCTAAATGAAGCAAACAAAGTAGAAATGTTTGTCTGTGTATGTGTTCCAAGGGCATTTGAATGAAATGTCCATGGCTATTGGTTTGGAAAACTTTGTATAGGGTACAATTTTGAGTAGACAAGATATTGCCATGTCCCTTGAGTACATTTTATAATTAATTATATTAATAATTACATAGTACTTGGCTGTGATATTATAAAAGTACAGTAAAATCTATGTGAACAGGAATTGCATCATACTGAATATTTTCTTCCTGTTGTGGCAGGTATCTATTTTTAACAGATTTTAGTTTTTTTTTCTAGTGTGTCCCAAAAGTATATATAATCAAAATTTTACTACTTTTCAGAATTGTTAGGAATTTAAGAGAAATGTAAATAATTTCATTTGTATATGCAAATTACTTTACATCAATTTTTGATAATTTCAAAATTAAAGATCATTATATTAATAATTTAACAGCAACAATATATTTTTGGTTGCCCCAAAAGTATAAATAATAAAACAGAATTGCAAGATATGAAGCATAAGAAACTTAAAATTACAAAAATAAAAATAAATGATATCACATAACACTTTGTTGTCAAGTAGCAATTTGAATCAAAACTTTCCAATATTCCACATGGATGAGAGTTTAGTATGGAAGAAATTGCATGAATATGGAAATTAAAAGCAAAAGGCTGTCATGTCAAGGAAATTGCTGTTTTAATGAACAGATCTACTTCTGGAATAAAATTTTGGGAAAATCATTATTAATACCTTCTAAACATCAATCAGGAAGGTCCAAATCATATCTCAAAGGGATAATAATTGGATTGTGCATCTTGCATCACAACAGAATAAATCAGTTCATCAAATTTTGTGTGAAAGTGGATTAAAAATATCAAAAATACTGTTTGTCAAAGAATTTCAGCAGTTCCATATATGAACTGTGCTGCCATGATGAAAAAAA
This sequence comes from Centruroides sculpturatus, assembly GCF_000671375.1. NCBI lineage: Eukaryota > Metazoa > Arthropoda > Arachnida > Scorpiones > Buthidae > Centruroides > Centruroides sculpturatus. The sequence goes on from NW_019384727.1 coordinate 85,510, forward strand.
CTATCACTAAAAAAAAAGACGCAAATTGGCAAGAATGCAGTGAGCTAAAAATCACATGATGTGGAACAACTAATGGCTCTCAGTCCTTTTCAGTGATAAAAAGAAATTTAATTTGTATGACCTAATTATTGGCATGATATTAGGAAAGAAGAAAGCAGTTTTTCAGCAGGCAACAGAGTGGTGGTTATGATGTGGAGTTGCTTTGGATTTAATGGTTTATCAAATTTTGTGATTTTAACTAGGAGACAGACCTCTAAAACTTATCAAGAAATACTAAAAAATAATTTATTGGAAAAGAAATTGGAGGACCTGATTAGATTTTCCAACAGGACAATGCTAGTATTTAGTATTGATACTCAACAACTAAGTGATTCGAAGAGCATAATATTCAAGTTATGAAGTGACCGGCAAGAAGTTCAGACATAAATTTGATTAAGAACTTGTGGAGTATTCTTGCTTAAAAAATTTATGCTAATAACAAGCATTTTACAATGGTTTCAGAGCTTAAACAAAGAATCACTGAGTGCTGGTTTCAAATGGATCCAGAAATCTTACAAAATTTAATTGTATCAATATCTAATCACATTTTTGAAGTCATTAAGCATAATGGCAGTTCTATTTTGTATTAAAATAATTTTCATCAATTTATATTACGAACTGTTGTTCAAAGTTTAAACTTATCTATATTTTTGGGACATCAAAAAAGAAGTATTTTGTGTTTAACACTTTATGTAACTATCAAATATTGTAAAAACAATTATATAACATTGTACTGTGCTATAAATAAACAGTTAATAACCACTTGTATTATTAAGAAATATTTAATATATTAAAAAAATAAAATCATAGATTATCTATATGTTTGAGACACACTGTATCTTTAAACTATACCAGATAAATGTCACATAGTTATGTTCATTTTTGTAATAAAATTACTTTTATTACATACATAAGAAACGTTTTATTAGTAATTTATCTTTTTTTTTACTTCATTGCCTTGTTGAGTGTAGTTTCCAAAAAAATCTACCACATAAGTTCTATTGAATGTATTTTATTACTAGGTTTAATCAAATTAATCCAAAGTGATTTTGCTAAAGATGGGAGTATTTGAATGAAAAAATCAAGAACTATTTGATTCTAAAATGCTCTTGAACACATTTTTGAGAACTTGTGTTAGATATTCAAATACAGAATGGAGATTCTTATGAACTGAAGTGATAGCAAACAAACCAATTTGAGAACTGAGAATTAGTGTCTTGTTTTGCCATCAGAAATTCTAATTGTATTATTGTAATCTATTGTACTTTATTCTGTTCTCTTACTTCTTAAAAAATTTTAACACTAACTAATGTTAATTGTCTTGCTCTTGAATACTCTATACTAATTGGTTACTTACTACTCTGTAGTCTGTACAAGAAAAATTGACATCATATGTTACCTTATTCTTTTTGTTTTCAACAAATTACATTTGTTGGTTGTTCTTAAGAATTCAGTTCTCAGAAATTTATTCAAATTTTGAAAGCTCTTGATTCTTAAAAATATTCAATTCCACCATTGGTTAATTCCAACAAAGACTAATATTACAAAGATCTTGTGTCTGCGTGTCCCTCATTGTTTGACTTTTATTTCTCTATAAAGGTTCAAATCATTTTTGGGATAGTTTGTCATGTTCAACAGTGACCATTAGACTTGGAGGCAATTTTACTTGCTAATTCACAGCAGACTCTTAATTTGTTATTTGGGTTAAGATGATTTTTCATACCCAAAAAACCTCTTCCATTTTTTCATTAGACTGGTTTATAGTAAAATTAACATAGGAAATTGCTTGCTCTGTTCCAAAGTTTTGTTTATTTAGGAGGGTTTCTGTTTTATTCAGATTCCATTTTAGATAAATTTTACCAGTCTTATTTTAAATATCAACTATTAGGCTAAAAACATGTTGATTTGATTAATTAGATAATATGTAAATATTATTGTACTGGTGGGTGTGGGCTGGCAGGACAAACACACCTCAAAATGTAAATACAGTCTAGGGAAATTTTGGTGGCATAATTGATATTTAATGTTTCTATATTAATATAATTTAAAAAAGTAAAATAAAATGCATGAAACTAAACCAAATGATCATCATAAATAATTAGGCTATTATTTTAAATTAATAATTAGATATTAAGTAATTTCATATTAGAGATAGAAGTTAGGTACCATCTCTTATCTAAATAATTATAATAATTTATTAAATGATTTAGAACAATCTGAAAGAAAAGAACCACCCCTTAGTGGGATTTGAACCCACAACCTTCACCTACCATGCGGTGTGCTGCCAGTTACTCCACCCAGACCTTTGAGCAATTCTTTGCTTCTAGATGTATTTAAACCTAGATATAACCATTCATGGTCACTCATGGCACTGGCTGAGAACAATTCCTATGCTCACACCCTAAGTACTTCCCTGCTATGGCACATAGTTAGCTACTGCTTTATCTGAGATGGTGGCATTGATAATAAAACAAATGACTGCCATAAAGGTTAGTATCAATGTATCGTGCTTCGGGATGTTTATTATATACATACATACATACATACATACACACAGCATGTCAGGTAAAGCAATACCCAACTAAGTACCATAGCAGAGGAGTGCTTAGGCCATGACCATAGGAGTTGTCCCTAGCTGGTGCCGTGAGTGACCATAAGTGATTATATCTAAGTTTAAATACATCTGGAAGTGAAGAATTGCTCAGAGGTTGTGAGTTCAAATCCCACTATGGGTTAGTTCTTTTCTTCCAGATTGTTCTATCTCATTTAATAAATTATTAAATTTTTATAATTATTAATTTAGATAAAAGATAGCATCTAATGTCTACCTTTAATACNTACTTTGTATTAATTATTTAAAATTAGTGTAATTGTAGCCCGATCATTTAGGCCAGGGCTGCCCAATTCATTTTGGAGGCGGGCTGCAATTTCAAGTACATATCAGCTGGCGGGCCACCTAGTGAATCATACTTGCATACACTCATGATTCTTCTATAAATGGATAGGTATTTGAATCAAACAAAGCTTGAAGTTGCACATCTATATATATAAAAATGAATGTATGTCTGTCTGTGTGTGTGTCCTTCATGCATTACCACATTGTTTATTCGATTGCTGTGAAACTTTGGGAAGTTGTTTAATATACTCCAGCGAAGGTTTGTGGCATAGTACGATTGCCATGAAGCTTTGGAAAGTTTTTTAATTTTTTAATACACTCCCGCGAAGTACATTTATCCTACGATAGATGGCACGCGTTTACACGAGCATTCGCGCACAGTGTGTTCAATCGATTTCGAATTGTGAAGACCATTTCCCCCCTTCAAAAAATATCTGTATATATGCATTTGTAAACTGTTATTTANTAGTATTGATACTCAACAACTAAGTGATTCGAAGAGCATAATATTCAAGTTATGAAGTGACCGGCAAGAAGTTCAGACATAAATTTGATTAAGAACTTGTGGAGTATTCTTGCTTAAAAAATTTATGCTAATAACAAGCATTTTACAATGGTTTCAGAGCTTAAACAAAGAATCACTGAGTGCTGGTTTCAAATGGATCCAGAAATCTTACAAAATTTAATTGTATCAATATCTAATCACATTTTTGAAGTCATTAAGCATAATGGCAGTTCTATTTTGTATTAAAATAATTTTCATCAATTTATATTACGAACTGTTGTTCAAAGTTTAAACTTATCTATATTTTTGGGACATCAAAAAAGAAGTATTTTGTGTTTAACACTTTATGTAACTATCAAATATTGTAAAAACAATTATATAACATTGTACTGTGCTATAAATAAACAGTTAATAACCACTTGTATTATTAAGAAATATTTAATATATTAAAAAAATAAAATCATAGATTATCTATATGTTTGAGACACACTGTATCTTTAAACTATACCAGATAAATGTCACATAGTTATGTTCATTTTTGTAATAAAATTACTTTTATTACATACATAAGAAACGTTTTATTAGTAATTTATCTTTTTTTTTACTTCATTGCCTTGTTGAGTGTAGTTTCCAAAAAAATCTACCACATAAGTTCTATTGAATGTATTTTATTACTAGGTTTAATCAAATTAATCCAAAGTGATTTTGCTAAAGATGGGAGTATTTGAATGAAAAAATCAAGAACTATTTGATTCTAAAATGCTCTTGAACACATTTTTGAGAACTTGTGTTAGATATTCAAATACAGAATGGAGATTCTTATGAACTGAAGTGATAGCAAACAAACCAATTTGAGAACTGAGAATTAGTGTCTTGTTTTGCCATCAGAAATTCTAATTGTATTATTGTAATCTATTGTACTTTATTCTGTTCTCTTACTTCTTAAAAAATTTTAACACTAACTAATGTTAATTGTCTTGCTCTTGAATACTCTATACTAATTGGTTACTTACTACTCTGTAGTCTGTACAAGAAAAATTGACATCATATGTTACCTTATTCTTTTTGTTTTCAACAAATTACATTTGTTGGTTGTTCTTAAGAATTCAGTTCTCAGAAATTTATTCAAATTTTGAAAGCTCTTGATTCTTAAAAATATTCAATTCCACCATTGGTTAATTCCAACAAAGACTAATATTACAAAGATCTTGTGTCTGCGTGTCCCTCATTGTTTGACTTTTATTTCTCTATAAAGGTTCAAATCATTTTTGGGATAGTTTGTCATGTTCAACAGTGACCATTAGACTTGGAGGCAATTTTACTTGCTAATTCACAGCAGACTCTTAATTTGTTATTTGGGTTAAGATGATTTTTCATACCCAAAAAACCTCTTCCATTTTTTCATTAGACTGGTTTATAGTAAAATTAACATAGGAAATTGCTTGCTCTGTTCCAAAGTTTTGTTTATTTAGGAGGGTTTCTGTTTTATTCAGATTCCATTTTAGATAAATTTTACCAGTCTTATTTTAAATATCAACTATTAGGCTAAAAACATGTTGATTTGATTAATTAGATAATATGTAAATATTATTGTACTGGTGGGTGTGGGCTGGCAGGACAAACACACCTCAAAATGTAAATACAGTCTAGGGAAATTTTGGTGGCATAATTGATATTTAATGTTTCTATATTAATATAATTTAAAAAAGTAAAATAAAATGCATGAAACTAAACCAAATGATCATCATAAATAATTAGGCTATTATTTTAAATTAATAATTAGATATTAAGTAATTTCATATTAGAGATAGAAGTTAGGTACCATCTCTTATCTAAATAATTATAATAATTTATTAAATGATTTAGAACAATCTGAAAGAAAAGAACCACCCCTTAGTGGGATTTGAACCCACAACCTTCACCTACCATGCGGTGTGCTGCCAGTTACTCCACCCAGACCTTTGAGCAATTCTTTGCTTCTAGATGTATTTAAACCTAGATATAACCATTCATGGTCACTCATGGCACTGGCTGAGAACAATTCCTATGCTCACACCCTAAGTACTTCCCTGCTATGGCACATAGTTAGCTACTGCTTTATCTGAGATGGTGGCATTGATAATAAAACAAATGACTGCCATAAAGGTTAGTATCAATGTATCGTGCTTCGGGATGTTTATTATATACATACATACATACATACATACACACAGCATGTCAGGTAAAGCAATACCCAACTAAGTACCATAGCAGAGGAGTGCTTAGGCCATGACCATAGGAGTTGTCCCTAGCTGGTGCCGTGAGTGACCATAAGTGATTATATCTAAGTTTAAATACATCTGGAAGTGAAGAATTGCTCAGAGGTTGTGAGTTCAAATCCCACTATGGGTTAGTTCTTTTCTTCCAGATTGTTCTATCTCATTTAATAAATTATTAAATTTTTATAATTATTAATTTAGATAAAAGATAGCATCTAATGTCTACCTTTAATACCAAATTACTTAATATCTAATTATTAATAATAGCAAAATATAGCCCAATTATTTACGGTGATCATTTGGTTTAATATGGATGCATCAGATTTTGGAATGTTTACTATAGTTGATTCATTTTTTGAAACCATGTTTTCGTATTTATTTACTATTGAACACAAGACTGTGTTATTATTGAAACACTTGGCGTTTATCCACTTTATTCAGTTGATACGGGCACTTTTAATAATTTTATTATTAACAAGTGTTTTAATAATAACACAGTCTTGTGTTCAATGGTAAATAAATGTTTATTATATTTATAAAATGTATGAAAATTATTTGTTTAGATATCCTGTGATTCTTTCTATCGAAAATCATTGTACTCTTCCTCAACAAAGGAAAATGGCAAGTGCCTTTATAGAAGTATTTGGAGGTAAGATATTTAATTTTGTTGTTGTTTATAGTAATTTGAAACAAATGATCTCTGGGTTTCTGTAGATAGCCTAACTGTAGATTTTTTCTGGAGGAACAGAATTTAGTGAATAATTTATTTATTTATTGCTGAATTTTTTAAGTTATAACATACATTCAAAAAACCAAAAATTACCAAAAGAGAAATAAAATTTAATGAGAAACTAAATTTTTGACAGCTGTTTGTAATCATCATCTGATTACAGCAAACTTTTAAAAACAAGGCATTATCTGATTGGTTAATGAAGCAAATGCGAATAAAGGTGTAAATCAATTTAAAAAAATTGATTTACTGGACTTCAAAAAGGGCCTTTCACACTTGCAAAACTATGTTATTGACCTTATAATTAAGTGTTATCTTTCCTGTATGCTTTATATATCTTCAGTTTTTTCAAATTCTTGTGTCTCTGGAGTGATATATGAGGTATGCCTTGTCCAGGTCCATATGAACTTGATTGTCAGTAGCACAAGTCACTTAAGTGGTTCGTGTTACTGACAATCAAGGATGCTACACATAGAGCTCCATTAAAAGATGATGTCATTGTTAGTCCAGCACATCTGAAAGATGACTGACTAACAATGACATCATTGCTGTCAAAGTGGATAAGACTAAGGACGTTATGAAGAGATCAACATACTACCAAGGCAATATAAAATATATCAATGACACAGAGGGCACAGAAGCTTTTACCAGTTACCTACAAAAACTTCATAACAGGGTTCTGTGTTTTACAAATACTCTCTTAGCTAGCATATTACATATGAAAAACACCTCCTAACCTGCCACTGATGAGGATTTCTGCTTTCACCAAGATACATAAGTTTGGCACTCAACTATGTCCTGTTGTGAACAGATTTATTTTGTGATAATACACATTGAAAGGATACATAATCATTATATTAGTGACAACATGGAAGTTACCACCATACTATTAACAATCCTGTAAATTCAGTAGAACACCTGCATGACATATGGCTTGGAAATAAAACATGCATTACAGTCTCCAATATTGATTCAATCTATCATCAATAAAAATAGAGCCTTGTTTTTTGCAAGCTCTGGAACTTTCTGTTCTAACATCTCTGTGACCTTGGAAAATTCATTCAAACATTCTGGAACTGGCTGACCTAGTTTGCTACTTTTCATTCTTCTAATTTGAAAGGCTAGCATACAAGAAGGCAGAGGCATCTTAGTAGGAGGCTCAACTTTTCAATACACTTTGTGAACTTGTAGACTGACAACTGAAAAACAATCCTCCCATCATTCGAGCAAAACATAATGTTATGCTCCAGATACATTCTCATTATCTGGTGCCGCCAACCATGAATACAAGAATTTTTGGATTCCATACATAGCAATCCCTTTGGCCTCCACCTATGTGTTGAGTAGGAAAATCTTTCCACAGTTCAATTCCTCGACATCATGATCACAATTTGAAATGGCCTTATCATCACCTCGATTTTTCATAAGTTTTTATACTACTCAATTTTTATTCCTGTTGCTTCAAGGGATCCCTTTTTTTTTAAATTGCAGTTTTCAGAGCCCTTGTAAGAAAGACCTTCACACACACTCACACCCTTCTATTGAAGAAGCCAGGACAGAAGAACTAAAATACATCATGCACCTTACTGTACAGCATGATTATCTGTCCAAAATAATTAAGGGTCAAATCAACAGATACACATCCTTTTTTACACACCACAAAATGGAAGTAAAAACTACCAAGCCAGTAAGATACAAAAACACCTCAGATGCATCTTCTGGGAGATAGAAAAAGCAAATAATGCCTCAATTGCTTATAGAAGAAATTCCATGGAATACAACAGACACAGAACCAACTTCCATTGTGTATAATACAAAAAACAAATACTTCTTAAACGTTTTTCAACTCCTTCTGAGTTCTTCTTCAAATGCAGGCCTCGGAGTCACTCACTTTTCTCACTTGTACTCACTTTTTTCACCTTTCTGGCCATTTTCTCTCTTTTCTCACTTTTTGGTCATTTCCACATGATCAGTTAAGATGTGGGATCAATCAAAAATAATTTTAAAGCAAAACGATCTGCCAAATTATCATACTATCAGACTAGAACTTTCTGGAAGACCCTGAATGGGATTCAAAACCACAACTTCCGCTTACTGTTGTTAGGTTATAGGAAACAAAAATTTCTTTCACATATGTAAAAAATCTTTCATGCACTTAAAATATTCCTCTCATTACAAATCCAGGAGCCAATATTGAGTAAAGTTATGTACTTGTGCCATATTGTCGTTATTAGACAAAATCTAGTTCTTTAGAGTTGCATTTCTATCTATGGGGATTAAAAATAAGTATTTTAAACACCCTACATTTTTGGCTGTTTTCTAAGAAAATCTCTTTGTAGGGGAAAACACGCTATGCCGAGGGATTAATCTCTCAAGCTGACAACACTGCTGCTGCTTCTAAATTTAAAATATATTATGATTATTAAAATTAACACAATATAGTGGTGTAACCTCCTACCTCTAGACAAATTATTTTGTTTCTGACCATTTAATTATTCTTATTATAGCCCAATAATTTGGCAGATCATGTGGTTTTAATTAACAATTGGGTTATGGAATTGTCATTTACAAGAATATTTTTTACTTTATTTATCTTTAAATAATTTCATAAACTTGAGTTAAATAGAATAAAGTTATTTTAATGATTTTATAGCATATTGTTAACGTTTAATCACATCTATATATTCCTAAATGTATGTGTAAATTGACTACAAGAATAATTATTTTGTGTAGTAAGTATTATTTTCATAAAATGTGTGATTACTCTTGTGATAAATGTCAACTTCTGGGAGTTTATTCCATTCCTCTGTTGGACCACAAAAGTTGGAGTATATAGGAGCTACAGCTTATTCCTTTAGTCATTGAATAAAAGAACACCTAATGTCAATCAAAAAGTGTCGAACCACACCATATCTCATAATTACTCCACAGATATCAACTATCTCAAGCACTTGAAAAAACTGGAGATATACAAAGCATGTAAGAAAAACACAATTACAAGGATAATAATTCCCTTTTGTGAGCATGGAGGTCTTTTCTGAAATCTGGTAAATCAATTTTTTCTAATTGATTAACACCAGTATTTATGCTTGTTTCAATAATTAATCGTATACCATCTTGTTTTTAAAATGATTTTGTTTGATTGATTTGTATGTTTGTTTTTAGAACCTGATGATGATTAAATTTTACATTTCTTTTTCTGGACTTCTGGTTTTGTTTTTTTTTGTGTGTATGTTATACTTTTATCCAGTATTAGTTCTATATACAGTAGTATCTGCTTATAGCAAACCTGTACGGGCCATTGGAACTGGTTCATTATATTGGATAAGAAATTAAACATAGTGTAATTTTGAAAAACTAAAGTGTAATGTCTCAAAGATAAAATGTAACAAATTATTACATAGGAAGTTGCATGATAAAACATCAATATAAATATGCATTGTTACTTAAAAACTTCATTTTTGTTTGTTGATTTTTGCTAGTTGCATAGCATTCTATAATATATAGAACCACCTCGGCAAAACTATTTAAAATATTTTGTGGAGTATTATGCATTTGTAAAAAATTTCAATTAACAATAGTGTTTTGTAAAACTTCAGAAATTGGTGTTATCGAAATGTCGACATGTCTGCGTATGTTGTATCATCATCTTTATCTTCACTAATTTCCTTAGTTTTGGAAGATACTGAAGCTATAATATCATCATTGGTCAAAAGTTCTGTATTAATAACAATGTCATCAACCCTGGCATATTCTTCAAAATCATAGTCAGAAAATGCACCCAGTAACTGCAGAGGGGCACATCTTGAACATATTTGTTCCATCATTTGTAAGTTTACTTTTCAAAAGTTCATTGATTGGAAGGTTATCATCTAATTCTAACTCTTCTCCATTAGTTAGTAAAAAACCAGCATGTCAAAAACAATTTACTATTATTTGCATTGGTACATTTTGCCATGCCAAATGGACAAAGTCTATTGCATCAAGAAGATTTATAGAAAATGATTTTTTCCTATTATCTGTAGAAGTTATCATTTTCAAAAGGAGAATTTTCAAATAGCTGCTCTTTAAGCTGTGTATAATCCCTTGATCTAAAGGCTATAGTTTTGAACTTGTATTGGGCGGCATGAACACCAATGTAATACAATGTAAGTTCTTGATGTTAAGTTGCACGGGCAATTGTCAATCAGTAATAAAATTTTTTGTGTTTTTCTCAGTTTTTCATCCCATCTTTGCAGTTTGCCACAGAAAATGTCACAGGTCATCCAAGCTCTTTGGTTAGATTTGTAGTTTACTGATAGCCATTGATTTTTAAAACATCTTGGAATTTTTGATTTACCGATTACTAACAATTTTCTTTTTTCTGTTTCCATAAGATTTGCTGCTTCTTTACATAACTTTTTCCCTGCACAGCTTTTTCCTTTGAATTTTAGCATCTTATTTGGTGTAAGCTTATAATAAGCATTCATTTCATCTGCATTAAAGATATCAAAATGTTGGAAATTTTCTCTAATTTTTGGTCACTTATTTTGCAACCAGTCTTCTACCATGTTCATGTTTACTGCAGTTGCTTCTCCAACAATTTTTCAACTTCCAATACTATGTTTTTTTTTTTAATCTTTCAATCCAACTTCTACTGCATTTAAACTCGGCATTCTTGTCCAGTTTTCTTACTAACTCTTCTGCTTTTGACTGCAATATAGCACCACTAATGGTCGTGTTCTTAAGTCTCTATTGAGAAAACCATTTTAGCAACACTTGATCTAATTCATCATGCACTGATTTTCTAAGCTTTTTAGCATTCAAATTGTCACATTTGAAACTTGTGAGTATTTTGTTTTTTCTTCCAAATGGTAGCAACTGTCGATTTAGTTATGTGTATTTCTTTACATAATTTGTTTTGTTTTACATCATTTTCCAACTTTTTAATGTTGTTTGTAATGTAAATGACTTGCATTTCTGTTCACACTGATTAGGGCTTAGTCATCATATTTTACAAGGATGTACGCACAGTACTTCATAATTCTGACTTAGCAAACAACAAGAGTTGGTATGCTCAAGATTATGCACAGTTTGTTATTTTTTATAACCAGTGTCAGTGAAAAGAATTTTTTTAACCAATAACAACTGTCAAATTTGAAACACTATTTTCAGTTGAAATTTTCTAGCGAATGAAAAGCATACTTTCTATTTCCAAATACTTATATAATGAACTAACTGGATAAATATATTATGAATAAAACACACCTTTAATAATCCAGCTAATAAAAATTAATAAGATAAAAACGTTTTCGATCATTCCTTAACGATCTTCTTCAGTTACTATAACATAGAATAAAATCGAACACAAAAAAGAACTTAAATACAAAATTAAAATATAAATAACGGAAAAGTAGCTGCGGTGATAAAATAAATATAAAATATAAATTAAGCCCAAAAAATGTCCCTTAACAAAAATAAGAATAAATAAAGCCATTAATTCTAGTAAAAGGATCATCATGTGGTAGGTAAAGAGTCTGCATCTTTATGGTTGATGCAACCAGTTTTCTTGTGTGCCTTAAAGATCTCTAATTTCTCTAGATAATCTAGAGAAATTAGAGATCTTTAAGAGCACACAATTTCTCTAGATTATCTAGTTAGATTCTAGAGAATCTAGATTCTTTAGATTATCTAATTTCTCTAGATAATCTAGAGAAATTAGAGATCTTTAAGGCACACAAGAAAACTGGTTGCATCAACCATAAAGATGCAGACTCTTTACCTACCACATGATGATCCTTTTACTAGAATTAATGGCTTTATTTATTCTTATTTTTGTTAAGGGACATTTTTTGGGCTTAATTTATATTTTATATTTATTTTATCACCGCAGCTACTTTTCCGTTATTTATATTTTAATTTTGTATTTAAGTTCTTTTTTGTGTTCGATTTTATTCTATGTTATAGTAACTGAAGAAGATCGTTAAGGAATGATCGAAAACGTTTTTATCTTATTAATTTTTATTAGCTGGATTATTAAAGGTGTGTTTTATTCATAATCTATTTCCAAATGTATGGGAAATTGATATTAATGTCAAAACCCAAAATAATTACTATATATAATGCAAAAAAATATATTTATTAGTAAAAGACCAAATATGTATAATCAAGAAATAATGTTAGAGAATAATTTGCAAATAAAGATAATTTATTGAAAAAGCAAAACAAATATATACAAAAAACTTTTGAAAATTGGGGATTTACAAATTAAGCTACAACAATCTTTGAACTATCTCCACAAAAACTAACAAGCAAAATATGAAAAAAAAGTTGAAAAAGCTCAATGAATCTAACTAATTCATCTAACCATCACCAAAAAAAATGTCACTGGAACTGGAAAGCCTTTTGTCAATCTTATTTGATCCTTACCACCACCCTGTTCGATTCTTCAATTTGTTTCTTTCTTATTCTGCATTTGGAATGATGTTACAATCATATACCCACTTAACCTTATTTACATACTTACAAGTCTGTTTAAAAAATACGCGGACTGTTTGAATTTCAGTTTGCTCCAGTTGGTTTCAGAGGAATCAGCTTGGTGTCGCTAGGTTTGTACAGATTGTCTGGTGATTAAACCATTTCCCGATTACAGATATCTTTACTTGTTGATTAGCTACGTGGTTTTTAGTAAAGTGCAATTTTTTTCGTTTGTCAGATTTCAGAATGAATGACCTGATGGAGCAATGACTAGCTGTGAAATTTTGTGTTAAACTTGGAAAATCTGCGACTGAAACATTTGCTATGCTCAACCAGTGGGTGGGTGAAACGTCCCCAGACCCAAAAAAGCTCGCCAAGTTCAATTCAATTTCAAGGTGATGCTGACAGTTTTCTTTGATGCTAAGGGTGTTGTTCACCATGAGTACCTCCCCCAATGCTCCACAGGGAACCAGACTTACTACGTTGAAGTTCTGAAATGTCTGAGGGACTCCATCTCTTGCAAAAGGCCAGAAATGTGGAGGAGTAGCAACTGGTATCTTCATCATGACAATGCTCCAGCCCATTTAGCCTTCAGAACTCATGAGTTTTTGGCCAAACACTCAATCACTGTTCTTCCCCACCTCCTACTCACCTGACCTTGCTCCTTGTGACTTTTTCTTGTTCCCCAAACTCAAAAGACCCTTGAAAGGAAGAAGATTTGAGACGATTCCCGAGATTAAGGCAAATGCAACGAAGGTGCTGAAAGACATTACAAAAGAAGTGTACCAGGACTGTTTCAACAAGTGGAAACACCGTTGGGATAACTATGTGCATTGGGAAGGAGAGTACTTTGAAGGGGACCCAGACCTGTAACTTCTACATAAAGTACATTTTGTTTTATGACGTCAGTCCATGTATTTTTTGAACAGACCTTGTACTCATTAAAACTTCATTCATTCTAGTAATTGGTCTTGTTAATTCGTTTCATATCCCTTACAAGTAGTTTTATAATTCTTTTATTGTGTTTTTGATGACAATTTGGAGTGGGAGATTATTCTTTTAACTTTCTATGAAATTCTACCCAGAGATGTCGTTTCTGGGTCGATGACATCATAAGTTGCCACCAGCAGTCGTGCATGGGTGAGGCGCAGTAGTCTATCCTTAACAAAATAAAATGCCACAAAATAAATAGAATAATGAACAAAAAATAATCCCCAAACAAAATAGAACAAGTTGGAATCGACTCCTTACAATCTTTTTGATATCAACATTTATCAGTGTCCATTTTCTAAGAAATTTCTTTAGATACTAATTAGAAAGTATTTTTCATAAATCATATTTTACCAAAAGTAAAATTCAATGTTGGAGTTGCCAGAGTTGGAAGAATATAATCAACTCCACCCTAAAACATCTGACTGATGACTCCGATTCTGACTCCACAACACTGCTTGCATTGCTTTAGTCATTTCTTTATCACTGTCAAATTATTGTTCCACTAAACATGACTTTCAGTATAGAAATAGCAGAGGTCAGAGGTTACAAGACTAAGTTCTTAGGGTGGGTGATGGTATATATATCATCAGAGTTGTTTTACAGTAGGCTTGTTGAACATAGATTTGTTGTGCATTCTCATGAAGTAATGCTCTGTAAGTCTTATTGTTTGTTTTCAATAGTCTGTCATAATTTTTTCAAAATCTCATAATTGTTTGTGTTTATTGTTTCTCTGTGATTTGGAAAATCAATCAGCAAAATGTTACTATCTTGTGTTAGGCCCTGTACACACTAGGCGTTCGACGAGCGTTTAGCGGAGCATGCGCACTGGCTCGGTTTGGAAATGGATGTGGAAGTGATTGCTTGTGTGTGGATCCTCTATCGTCGCTATAAAAGACGACGGCGGAGGCAAAGAGAATTTTGGGTGCACCCAATATTACGAGATAGACTGACGCATGAAATGTTTGCGACGTTGTATCCAAAACTAAGACAAAATAAATTCAAGTTTTTTAATTCTTTTAAAATATCTATAAAATCCTTTGACGATGGTTGGTCTCTTTTAGATTTCATCAATAAATAGATCAGTATCGAAATGATCGTTCTCCATTTCAGCACATATATCTCAAAGCGCTCGGCTGACGCCCGCAAAACGCGCGATCGCATGTACGGTAACATGGCAGCACATATATCTCAAAGCGCCCGTAAAGCGCTCGCAAAACGCGCGTTTTAACAAAAATCTATAAGCGCTCGCAAAACGCGCGTTTAATGCGCGCTTGGCTTTTGAGTGTGTACGGCTACATAGAACTCTTGGTTCTTTTAAACGCGCGTTGAAAAACGCCTAGTGTGTACAGGGCCTTATAAAATCTTGTAGCAAGTGAGATATTCTAACATAATTAAAAATGTCTACTAAATATTGAAATAGTCTGATGTTTCTTACTTTTGTAATAATAATGTTTTGACAAAACTCGATTTATCTCACCTTCAATTAGAATTTTTCTGAACATTACTCATACTTTATGTAAATTATCTTAGTTTTTATTTTTGTTTATTTTTTCTTTATGAAGATATTATTTACCAAACTTGAAAATAGCTTTTCATAGAAAAATGAATAAACTGTGTCACTTGTATAGAAATTTTACAAATATTTCTATTACAAAAGTTTATCAGTTTTATTTTTAATTTGATTTTGTCTCAGTATTTTCATACTTTTTTGATTCAATTTATTTGTTTTATGAATAAACATTTATTTAAAAGTTTTTAAAACAATTAAATTTTAATTTAGATATGCTTTTGACTCAGCCTATAGACAAAGATGAAGTGAAAATGCCATCACCACATCAGCTAAAGAAGAAAATAATAATTAAGGTATTTAATTTTATAAAATATTAATTATAATTATGATTTTTATAATGAGCTGTGATATTGTTATGTAAGTTGGATGTTTTTATGGAAATAAAAGTTAAAGAATTAAAGAAATAAGTTAATTTACTTAATATAAACACACATAAAAACCTTTACTTGACCAGTAAAAATATATTTAATGAAAACAACAAACGTTTTCGACTGCCTTCCTCAGTCGAAATAAGTTAAAAAGATTTTCAATACACATGAGTCTCAGTGCCAGTGAATGGTCAATTTTCTAAATTATCATTTTAAAAAATAGTTATACAATATTCACATTGTCTTCAAAAGATAATGAAATTCCATTTTCTAGTAATTTCAGGGCTTCATAGTAGGTCTCTGTAATGGAAAAAAGTTTTCTTTATTTAACAATGATCCATAAAAGTTGCATTTTCAGAAGTCCTTAAAGTAACTTTGTTTTGAAAATTAAAATACACAACTACTTAATATTACATAATGAATTAATATTAATTGCTAAACATATGTGGGTTGGAAATTTAGTAGTGGCAACAGTGCTATAGTAACCCAATGCAATGCAACCAGCTAATGCTGCCTAGACCAGATATTAGTTACATACCTACCTACCTTACCTCAGAGCAAAGACACAACCTTTTATACATTTTGAAAATAGTATGTGGTGATGATACAGTGATGACACTTTTATCAAAAATCCTACAACAACACATACTACTGTTCAAGAAACAGGCAAGAACACATTTTGCTGCTGGAAAATAAATTCTAATAATATCATCTTTATTTATGAAACCTGTGTTTGAGCATTTCGAGAGTTTTCAACCTCAACGACATTTATCAGAAAAAAGTCACTGTGATGTACCATGTTTTCCCAAAAATAAGACCTGGGGCCATATTCTGGTCAATTACCTCTCATCTCTTCTTTCAGAGACAAATGACATCAAAACAAGAGACAAAATTCATCTCTCAGAGACAGAGGTGATTCTGGCCACTTTTAACCATCTCGTCTTTGTTGTCACATCACGATCCTATTAGGTTGATTATACATGTTTGGGTTTTCTGCATGCGCAACATGGTATAGAATTTTAATCAATGAAATTGTAAAATTTTCAAAAATGCAGAGTACGTACTTATAGATTACGTGATGAGGAAATCGCGAGCTCAAATAAAGCACGTAATTTTGACGAAGATATGTTGTTTGTTTTATAACATTTTTACAGATTGTAATTCAAATTGTCTCTTAACAAATAAAAATTTTAATAACTTAAGTTAGAAAAGTGTGTGTACTTAGTTAAGGAGAAATTAGATGGCAATATCTTGAAAAATACTTAGAGGCAGATAAGATTAACATCATATTCAATAGTTTAATAATTGATGTAGGATAATTAAAAATGATGGAATCCTTGGTGTTTCTGAATAGGCACTGGGAAAAAATCAGAAGCATTTTCTCACTCAAAATATTCTTTACCAAGATAGAGAACATTCTCTAATACAATTGTACAGTGCGAGTAGCATATAGTCATCCATATTGGATATAATGAAATTAAGGCAAAAGATGAGAGACCAGTCAAAAGACAACTATCCACTTGTCTCTGAGAGACAAGAGAATCTTTGAGAGAAAAAGTTGTCCAGAATCGCGTTTGGAGAGATGTGATGATCTCTCGAGACGTAAACAAATGATTAGCCAATCAGTGACCAGCTTGTAACATAGATACTATGTCTCAGAGACAAGAGTCAATGACCAGAATATGGTCCCTGATTTTATATTAATTTTTACCCCAAAAGATGCATTATATCTTATTTTTAGGGGATGTCTCATCCAAAAGTGCTTGCTTGGGTATTTGCAAATGTTTAATTATAATTTTTATTATCATTTATTTTAAGAATTAATGTCAATAATAATAATCATTTATATTTAATTATNAGGGATGGACCTTATATTACGAGAATCCCGAAAAATCGTGCTAGGGTTGAGTTCATAGATTAATTAATCGTACGGTAACACTCGTCCTATCGTTTCTAATTTTGTTTCTGTAATATAAATTTATTTTGTAACTTTTGTATTAGTACTTATGTGGAATTGGAACCATATTAATATTTTTATTTTATAATTCAGTACATCCGTTGTGGGTTGCAACGGACGTATTAAATACATTCATCTGGCCGACGATCTTAACTGGGGCTTATTTTAGGGGTAGGACATATATTGTGAGCATCCTGAAAAATCATGCTAGGGCTTATTTTTGGGGAAATACAGTAGTTACCTAACCTGACCTAGCTTGTGTCGTACTCCTTTATCCACCAGTCCATACAGAAATGTAGTAAGTGCATCCTTTAACTCCTCTTTCATTGCAAAGTGTATTCCATCCAAGGCATTCAGCTACAGGAAAAGATAGCAATCTTTTCCTGTAGCTGAAGTTGCTTATGCCCGGTCTGAGTTGTAAGCTAGATGGACCAAGACTTCTGATAAAAACTAGCAAGGAGTTCTTCATTGTCTGGGTGTTGTGGGGACAGATGTTATGAAGGAAGACAGTTTTAGCAGACAACAGTCCTTTCCTGTGATTTGCAATTCTGAATGGCTTGCCACAGTTTTTTCAGCGTCAGCATTGATTGTGGCTCTCTGGAACAAGGAACTCTACAAGCAGTGGCTCCTTTTCTGTCTAGAAGAAACTGCCATGATGTTTCATGTTGAAAGAGTGTTTGCATTTTTGTGGTTTGGTTGATGAATGTGTGTGATACCATTGCATTGACTGGTGTTTACTCATGGGCATACTATAGTAACCCATGTTTTGCCACCTGTCATAATATAAGTCAGGAGTGTATCTCCTCTTGAGTACTAATCCAGAAACCCAGAAACACAAAGCAACACCAGGTACAGTTTGTTTTGTGTTGTATTGAAAGCATGCATGGAACGTATCTCACAGATTTTTTGATATTTGAGGTGCACTGTGACCATTTTGTGGGGCATTGCTTGTGAGAATCATGTAGAAATGCCTCATAAATTTCATCAAGAGTTTAACACTAATTCAGTTTAATGAAATCATTCATAATGACATATTGGTGCCTGGTTCGTTGTTCATCCTGGATGTTCTTTCTTCCTTCATTAAACTTTTAACGTCATTACCACACTGTTGATTTGTCTATAACATCACCATACATGTCCAAATTTGACAAAGAATTTTACATGATCTCACACTTTCTTGCATTCATAAAACAAATGACAGACTTCACTTTACAAACAGTAGGATCCTTTACTTTCTTGTTTATTTTAAACTTACACTGTGATACAATGGGCCATCATACCACAATTATATTCATACAGAGACTGGACAACATGTGACTGCAAGTGCTCGGCATTTGCAGTCACATATTGTCCATGTTAGACGTACATGTTTTACAACTCCTCAACTATAGTGCTCGCGAGATCTTGTTCCGTATTTTAAAAAATGAAAATCCCTGTTTTTTTATATAGTTGTGTTTTTTCTCTCTCTCTGTAAAGTTTGTAACTGCTTTGTGATCTGTGTAAATAACTTCAATAAAGTTTTTTTTGAAGACATTGCTGGTACATATAATTTGTCATTCTATCCTGCGCTATGAATGGACGAATTATCATTAACATATCGACACTAGAGTTAATGATAAAAGACCTTTACCCTAACAATCCAGTCTTTGCTTGAATTTGTTCATTTGAAAATGAGTACTACTTTATGGATTGCTTGATAAATGTTTTTGTATATTAAAAATCAAATGATTGAAAGATTTTGTTAAGAAATTATTTAGAGTTATTCAAGCATACATCACTCAGTGAAAGTTAACAGTGTAAGAAAATATCTGATCAAATTGATCAGATATTTTCTACAGATTAATATAAAAATTGTATATTAAATTTCTAAAGTAATAATTTAAAAAGTTAACAATGCACAGCTCCTGTGTACTGTATGTTTCAGAAAATGTATAATAATATCTATATTTTATGTTATTTTTATTAAAATATTGCAGTTTTATATTTTATCATTATGATATATAGTTAATTATTTATTATTTTAAATAATTTTAGTAATAAAATATTCTTTTTATAGCATAAGAAACTTCCTGAAGGCACTGATGAAAATACAGTTTTTTCAAGGAATGAAGAAAGTAAATATTGTAGCTTTAAATAATAAATATTAATAATAATTTACAGTAGTATTGCATTTCCAATTTAATTTGTTTCTGAAGGTTGTTCAAAGTCCAAATAATGAAAAGTCAATTAATACATTTCTAGACCTTAAACAATATCCATTTCAATAAATTTAAACAGAAAATACACATAATTTAAGATAAAAATAGCATAATTAGATACACTAAATAATAAATTAAGGCATAAAAACAATAAATAAAATATGTAAATACTGTATAATAAATTGAAAATTGCATTTACTGTACCTTAGTGAAGAGTGGTGGTGATCCATTTCTTAAAGTTACTAAGCAGCTTTCTTGGCCTTCTCACAAATAATTCTCTTGGAGATAATATTGACTGCCAATTTCTTCTCATTCACACGGAGTTTTTTTATCTCAATAAAATATAATTCCTCAGAGTCAACTTTAAATTGCTTCTTTGTTCTTAACAATGGTGTACACTGT
This sequence comes from Centruroides sculpturatus, assembly GCF_000671375.1. Taxonomy (NCBI): domain Eukaryota; kingdom Metazoa; phylum Arthropoda; class Arachnida; order Scorpiones; family Buthidae; genus Centruroides; species Centruroides sculpturatus. Next base: position 105,882 of record NW_019384727.1, read on the forward strand.
TGACTTCGGCATCTTAAACATAGCTACCAGATATGCCACACATGTACTGCTTTCATGCTTTGCAGTAAGTTCCTTTTTCACTTCAGTTGTCAATACTAAAACCTTTCCTTAGACTTTGTTGCTTCCATACTCTTGGATGCCATGGTTAATAGGTAGGGTTTTATATATATATAACCAAACATATCAAAAATAAAGTGAAAAAAGCACTGAAAACACACAAGCATAACACAAACGATGCTTCTACAGTGAGTACGAGAGATGACTTGGATGCACATGGTGTTTATGTAGCAAGCACAATTTTCACTGTTCATAAGTTTGAATGTAGAAACATCATTTAAACTTCAGGTCAGCTTTCTCTTTGGAATGCTTAAAGTTAGTCTTTCAGACTATGAGGTATTACTGTATTTTAATATAAACCAGAGAACCAGGATGATTCAGTTATCATAACAAAATTAACTACACTTCACATCAAAATAGTTATGATGTAATAAACTCATTGTCTTATGGTGTTAAAAATAACTTTTTATTCAAAATTACAAGTACTTTTCAAGAGCTTATAACTTCTTATCAGGCCTTAGGAGGAGCTTTTCATTTCAATTGGAATTATTGATACATTGAACAAGATTTTTCTACTTGAACAAAATAAGAATATCACAGGCAAATTTTTAAAAATTGTTCCATATGCATGCCCATAGAATGTATGAAAATTTGAAATTTGATGATGATAAAAATTAAAAATTATTAAGATTAAAAGTTAAAAGGTTTTTAAACAATAAATGGAATGCTTTTTTACAATTAGTCCATAGTTTTATGATTTAAACCAATTAAATAATGTTATCCATAGTTTGGAATGTTGGCAGTGACACTGTTACAAGGTAGGAAGCAGATGTAGAATGCCTCCCATAAGAACATTCTTCCATCCTGGCATTGTTTAAGAATTAATGCATGGGACCAGAGAGATTCATAATCTTGGTTCTTTTGGCCAGTTCTGTTTTGCTATTTCATATGTTTTCCTGATGTCTGGAGCATTTCAGTAGTAGCTTCAATATAATTGATTGTTGTCCCTGAGAGATGGTGTTGTAGAGGTATGGCATATACTTCCAAGTTTTCCAGAAATTATAAGCTTTTATTATAATCTCATACAGTTTTGCAGTATCTTTTTAAGTTGACCTCATCTCTGTAATTACATAAATGCCCATGCAATGTAAGTTGGGGCCAGTGGAATGATAAACTTGAATTTTCTGGATGTGCATGTGATGGCTAATGACAGCAGTCCCAAGCATGGCATTGTGAGCTGTAGATAAGGTTCTTTTTGTGCACAGAGTGGTTAGTGGAAAGACTGTTCTTTTTACACAGTTAACAAGGTATCTATCTGTCTCTCTCTCAGCAATATTAATTATACTAAGGCATACATCTGATTTCTATTTGCCGAGTTTTTTCTTTATTCCGAACGTTTTCAGCCTATTTGGATAGGCCATCTTCAGGCTTTACAATCATCGTTCCAAATGGAACCATTTATTCAAATTTATTTCATTTTGAATTTGAACGTTTTAACAACTTTTGTATATATACGAGTAAATAAATAGCTAACTAAATAACATCAAAACGCATTGCAACTTAACAAAAAACAGAAACAAAAATTACACCAAATTTAAATTCAACTAAAAAACTAATTTCTATCTATAATCCCCAGATCATATTTTTATGGATTATTAAAACCCATACTTTTTTGATTTTGTATTTCCAAGCCGTTGGTAATGCATTTGCATCTTTTACATTTAGGCATTGGTCCCTTATTTTACTTTTGTTGATCTCTATTTTTTCCATTTCCATCACAATGGATAGTGAGTTCTCTGTTCTAACAATCCTTGCTTCATCCCATTTGACTACTGCTCCATCTGACTGTGCCATACTTGCCAATATCGTGCTATTAAGTCCTTTATTAACACTATATTTGTGCTCCTTTACATGTACTGTAAGGTTTCTTCTGGACACCCCTACATACTCTTTATCAATTCCTAATTCTTCCATTCTAATTTTGTCCTTATCGTTCCTTAATAATCTATATATATTGGGTGCTCGTTTGTAAATTATCTTTACATTTTTGTATTTTTCCAAGTTCATCTTAACACTCTTAAAAAGAGCACATAACCCTAATCCACAGATGCTGAGAATATTCGCATTTGTGAAAAAACACAAAGAAAATAAAGAAGTCAGGCCTGTGGTAGAGAAATGTAATGCATCAACGTACACACTAGAAAAATGATTAAAGGAGTACATAAATGAAAAAATGGAAGATAATGGTTACGTAACCCATGATCCAACTAAAGTAATTAAAGAAATACAAAGCTTAAATTTAATGAACGATGAAATAGGAACTGTGTTGGATTTTGTAAATCTGTACCCCTCCATAAATCTAACCTCATACTTCAATGAATTAATTGAATTCATGGTACAACAAAATCCAGAAGTGGAGAAATTCATGGAAAACTACAAGATTTGGCAAAACTAATTTGTTTTCATTCCTTTTTTAAATTCAATGGAATAATACACAAGCAAAAGAAAGGAGTCCTTATGGGAAGTCCTATGTCAGGACTCCTATGTGAACTAGTAATAAGAAATTGGAAAAGAACATCCTCAAAGATTTCTTCGATAGCATATGTAATATACAAATGCTATGTTGAATAATATATGTAATATACAAATGCTATGTTGATGATGTATTAATTAGGGATTGCAATTGCTGGATCCCTCATCCAGCAATCCAGCTGGATCCAGCACATTCTTCGGTTTGCTGGATTCAGTGCTGCGGATCCGCAAATACTCAATTAACTTTCTAAATAATGGTGCAAAAGTCTGCGTTGTCGGTGTTGCTGCATTTCTGCGTGCGCTATCGCTTGGCGGCGAGAGTGACGTTGCTGTTCAGTGCGGCACGTGCTACACCCCCTCTCTACACTGCACTGCCTGCCCTTTTACCTCTGCTGATCTAATTGCCAGTTGACTTTCTGCTCACTAAATAAAGTGTCTTCACACTAAATAAAATAAGTAACTCCTCTCCTAGTCCTGGTGCATAATTCTAGTTTACGGTCGGTTGTAACGTCAGTGAATCACATGACGGAATGATCGCAGTTTAAGCCTATGGGGAGCTGCAGCCTTGCAGCTCGCTTCACTCGTCGTTTTGGCTGCGAGATTATGCACCACTTTCGTGGCTTGTCCATGAAACCTAACCTATCTCTCCAGGAGATAACCTTCACTAGCTAATAGAAGACTTTTTATTTCAGCTGAATCAATATTTTACCGGAGACGAAAAATAAGAAAGTTTTCATACTTTTTTCCGGTGATTGCGCGATGATCGAGAGACACGTCGCTTTCTCCGCTAAGCCTATCAAATGTTTAACAGGCAGTCTGGCAGATATTGATGCTGACACACTTGCTATCTCTCGCGGTCGGCTAGTTCTACACCTTTAAGGAATGGAACTACCCATCAAAATATAAACACCATTGTTGCCACTGATGGATTGAAAACCACCAACACTGTGACTGCGGCTTTCGTTGACTCAAAAATCAACATCATGGCCCACTTCTCTCTCCACCCTGAGGCCTACTACACTTGACAACAGAATACGACTTTTAAAAAATCAGCAACCAAAGATGATATGTTTTTGCAAAAATATGTAACAGAAGCAAAGGGCAAAAAATTGAGTTTGATTCTTGACTGCTGCACTAGATGGAATAGTCTCCATGCTGGAATGTTTCTACAGTGTAAAAGTTTGCATCGATAAAGCCTTAATAGACCTGGCTCAGACACTAAATTCACCGCTGACGAGTGGTCACTAATCAATGAGTTAATCACCAGTCTTCAACCAGTTAAACTGGCCATAGAAGCTCTCTGTAGAAGAGAGTCAAGTTTAATAACTGCTGACACAACCCTAAAATTTGTCATAGACAAAGTAATAAGCCGGGGCCCAATCTTGAGTGCCGACCTTTCCGAGGCACTTCGCAAAAGAATCAGAGAACGGCGTCTTACCGAGGTTACAGGCTGCTGATTTACATACAGAACCCGAAGAAGTATGACCAAAAAGTTAGAAAGCCAGATTATTCTTTCACAATGCCAAAAAAAAAAAAAAAAAAATGTAATGCATCAGGAGATGAAAAATGTGCTTAATCGTGTAAATACATATCTGGTGGAACCAGCAGCAATGGCAGAGGATATTATGAAGGTGGAAAACGATAATCCAGATAACCTGGATTCCCTGAATTTCACATTGGAACAAGAATTGGAGATCCAACTAAAGCGTGAGAAAGAAAACTTCATGAAACGGAAAGAAACTAGTACTGAGAAGGATTGTGATAAGTTATTAAAAAAGGAAATGGATGTTTATGAAAATGAGGGAGTCAGAGGTGAAAACTTATCTTTGATTTATTGTTATTTGATGACCCTGAAACTAACTAGCATAGAGGCAGAAAGGGCCTTCTCCGCAGCGGGATATATATGCAGTTCATTAAGACATAGGTTGGGAGACAACACCATCAATACCATTTGTTTCTTGAGATCCTACTTCCAGAATAGTCAAAAAAATAACAGAAGTGATTGATTTAATTTTATTTAATCCTTTAAAATACTTTATTCAAGACAAGACTAATATTTTATAACTCCTACTCTAATTATATTAAGTAAGAGTTTTTAACTTTTATTCTATAAGTGGTTAGTGGGCTAGGCTAGGAAATTTTATTGTGAAAATTGGTGAGAAACTGAGACTACCTAGTTAGTTAAATAGTTAATTAAATTAATGAGTATCGGTATCTTAGATATATGATGATATGAATGTGTGTGATTCATGATTATGATAATAATAACTAACTACTAGACTACTACTAATTACTTACTCACTACTTTACTAACACTAATAATTAAATTACTTATAAATATTTACAGACTGATATGTAAAGCCTATATAAGAAAACTGGTAAGACTGATAGCCACTTAGCCACTGATTATCTGTCCTTATATTATTATAATATAATATATTAATACAAATTAATTTGTAGAATTATCTTTCCTATTATTTAACTTAAAGATTACATTATAATTATAATCTAACTAAACATTTAAAGTTAATTATCTCTATCTCAAGACTTAAACCGAACCAAAGTTACTACCTAAATGTGTAAGAAGTTTTATTGATTTATAGTGACCAGTCTAAATAATAATAAGTTTCTTAAGTATTTAAAAACAATGCTTTATTTTTAAAAAAAAAAGCCATAAATTGCTGGATAGATAGATAGATAACACTTTATTGCACCAAAAATACATCTGCACTGGATCCAGCTGGAATGATGTTGGTCCCACAAAAATCCAACTGGATTGAAAACACTGCTGGATTGCAATCCGTAGTATTAATAATTTGGAAAGATGACCAATGCATTAATGATTTCTTAACTTCAATAAACAGCAATGGACATGGATTGAAACTAAAGTTAGAACAAAAAAGCCAAAAAAACCTCCATTTATTGGATAATAACATGGAATTTAAACTAGGGAATATACAAATAGCCATATATTTGAAACCCACACACGCTCCTTTATACATACCTTCATGGTCGAAGGACCCGTATAAATACAAACTATCTGCATTTAAGGCACTTATCAAAAGGGCCTTCTTGTACTGCACCAATGTGCAAGACAGAAACAAGGAAATTAATAGAATTCAAAAGGTAGCAAGGAGTTTAGGATACAAAATGTCTACAATCAGAGGCCTTATCAAAAGCTATGGTAAACAAAATACTACAGCTACAGTGCATAACAGCAATACTGCATTCAACAAGTTCACATACAATGAACAAACAAGGAAAGTAGTGAATGAGTTGGGAAAATACAAAAATGTAAAGATAATTTACAAACGAGCACCCAGTATATACATAGATTATTAAGAAACGATAAGGACAAAATTAGAATGGAAGAATTAGGAATTGATAAAGAGTATGTAGGGGTGTCCAGAAGAAACCTTACAGTACATGTAAAGGAGCACAAATATAGTGTTAATAAAGGACTTAATAGCACGATATTGGCAAGTATGGCACAGTCAGATGGAGCAGTAGTCAAATGGGATGAAGCAAGGATCGTTAGAACAGGGAAATCACTATCCATTGTGATGGAAATGGAAAAAATAGAGATCAACAAAAGTAAAATAAGGGACCAATGCCTAAATGTAAAAGATGCAAATGCATTACCAACGGCTTGGAAATACAAAATCAAAAAAAGTATGGGTTTTAATAATCCATAAAAATATGATCTGGGGATTATAGATAGAAATTAGTTTTTTAGATGAATTTAAATTTGGTATAATTTTTGTTTCTGTTTTTTGTTAAGTTGCAATGCGTTTTGATGTTATTTAGTTAGCTATTTATTTACTTATATATATACAAAAGTTGTTAAAACGTTCAAATTCAAAATGAAATAAATTTGAATAAATGGTTCCATTTGGAACGATGATTGTAAAGCCTGAAGATGGCCTATCCAAATAGGCTGAAAACGTTCGGAATAAAGAAAAAACTCGGCAAATAGAAATCAGGTGTTTGTCTTAGTATAGTTAACAAGGTATTTGAATTTTGCAGGTTTATAACCCCCTTATGAACTGCAACTGATACTAACTGCAACTCATTGTCAACTGCTGCTTGATTAGAGGGAAAGACAAATGCCTTGCATGTGAGTGCTATTATGGTGGAATATAGTGTATGTATTTGGAGTTGGAAGGCCATTGATGGAATAATATGGAGCAAGGCATTGAAGTTATGAAGCACAGTATATATGTATTTCAATAGATCTAACAACAATGTTTTAGCATCACCCTCAATAACAACTTGCTGTTTCCCACTCTTAGTTATGTTAAACAATCACATTATTACAAACATGCAATTAGGCTACATTTTATCATTATTAATGCCTTAATTTACTCAAAATGTATATAATTTATATTAACATGTCCAATATATTTTTGATGACATATATTTAATTTCAGTTAATATCGATCAAGATGTTAGTAATGCGATAAAGAATGGATTTTTATATCTCGAAGATCCCGTTGACAAGGTCTGAAAATTTCTGTATTTGAGGAAAGTTTTGTTAAATCTATTTTATAAACAATTCTACTTGTTACAATGAAAAGAGGATATATGTATATATGCCTGATGTATTAATATTAAAACAAACAACAGCCTTAATTAGACAGATTTATTTTAAAATTTATTTAAATTTCAGGATTGGAAACCTCATTTTTTTATGTTAACTCAAAATAAAATGTATTATACTGAAGAACAGCAAAATCAAGATGATGATGAAGAAAATGAAGGAGAAAGAAATATTCATCAGAGAGAGGTGAATAAAAATGGATTTTTTTTCATAAATAATAGATTATAAAAATTTGTTTTTTCTTCAATGTTCAGTAAAATAAATCTGATTTTATAGGCAAATGTAATGAATTCATGAATTATGAAACTTTTGTTTGTATTCTCAGAAGCAGTTGTTCAGATGTAGAAACAGTAACTAATTCATTTCCAATCTTTAAACTAATGCAATACAATAATAAAAACATTATTCAAAAAATAGAATTATTTTGTCTTAGTTATGTTTTAAATACTGTCTTTTAAAAATTCTAGTTATTTGTAGAAATAATTAAAGGATTAAAAGATTTAATATTTATATCTGCAGATTTAATAAAGAAAAAGTATATCTTTTAAAATTAAATTTGAAAAGTAGCAGTGTGTTTGTACACCATATTTTTTTTACAATATTATATCTATTATTATTAATTATTTCGAACAATACAAGGGATAAATATAACTAAATTTACATATTATTTTCAAAGATAATTGAAGAACCTGTTACAAGAAGAATTTAGATTTAAATTGACACTTTAGTTTCTTTCATTGTAGTGATTACCCTATCACAAGGACCCTATTATAGTGATTGCACTTTCTTTGATTAACAAATGTATGCAACTGCAGTTACAATATACTGTATTAGTATACTTTATCGTTTGTTTCAATGAAGACTTTACTGGATTTGTAAAAATGGTAACTGATGTTAAACAAGTTGATAAAAGAAATTACACAGTTTACAGTTTATAAATTTGTAAGCTCTTACAGAAATAATGGATAGAATTGTAAATTAGTTTTGATTATTATGTAATTTTAACATGATGAATAAAAATTTAGAGAATTGTTTTTGTTAAAATAATTATTTTTTTATTTTATCATTACTCTTTCCAAAATTAATATATACATAAACAATTATTTAGGGTGTCCCCAACGACGAACTACATTTTGGAGAAAAGTGGTTTCACGGAAAATTACCGGGCGGTAGGACCAAGGCCGAAGAACTTCTACATCAGTATTCCAAACTTGGCGATGGCACATTCCTAGTAAGAGAGAGCGAGACTTTTGTCGGCGATTATTCTTTGTCGTTTTGGTAAGTTAACGTGCAAATTAACTATAGTGAGGAAAATTAAAAGACAGTTAAAATCAGGCATAAAATCTATCAATTTCCTATTAGACTTTAACTTTTATTAATAATGGTTTTATTTTTAACTTATAGAAAGATCCTTGGTCTTAATGTTTATAAAAAGATTGTAATATGAATATTTTACATTTTAATGCAAAAGCTTTTTACTTCTAATTCTGAGAAAGTGGCCAAAAGCATTTAAAGTAAGAAGAGATCTGAAAAATTTTTTCTTAAATGTTTTCTAGTCTGCACACTTCATCTTCTGAAGATATAAGTTCATTCATTGTGTATTAAATAAGAATAAATTTACTTCTGAAGTTGAATTTAATGAGATTCAAGAATACTTAAGGAAAAGCTTTTTGATTGTTACTGTATTTACTTGCGTATAAGACAATCTTACATATAGGATGAGATGTGACTTTAAAGATCAAAATAAAGAAAATTAGATTTATTAATACAATTGTAATTTTATTTTGTTTAATCACAAATAAAATATTATCAAATGCATGTAAATGCACACGTTGTCCCGCAAAAATTACTGGCATTTAAACTTTAAGGAAAAATCTTGTAAAATCAACAACATAATTTGTTCATGTACTGTAAAGCTGGATAATCAGGAACTTTTCTGCCAATTCTTAACAGTCTAATCCACTCTCTGTTGATTACACTTATGAGTTTCAATGAATTCTAATTACCAAATAATCATCTGTTTTCACATGGAAATGGATTAAAGCTTATATTAGGCTCTTGTGTGATTTTGGAATTTCGTTTGTTTGTTTGTTTTGTTAAGTTACGGTAACGCAACACTTGGGTGATCTGCCTCAGGGATGCCTTCCAGGAGGTCTTTTAAAAGGTAACTGGCTCCTATTCAGGCATTACAGGCGTAAAGAAAACTCGGAAAACTCCATGTGACCAGCCCATTCTGGCAAGGTGCGAACCCAGACCAGACTCTTAGTGTTCAGGGAACAGAACTGCTTGGCCACTGGTAAGCCAATTTTGGAATTTCAATTCAAAAGCTTTTCTTATTGTTATTCATCTTTACTCCTGACAATACACAAGAATGGTTCAAACAACTCAGATAAAATAGTTTTGTTTTAAACACCAGAGAGCAAGCATCCGGTAAAAAAATGTAGACAGGGTTGACAAAAATTATTGCAAAAATGTAAAGAAGCCTTCGCTTGCACATATAGGATGACCTACGTTTTTGAAGCAGAATTTATTTTATTATTTTATCATTCTTTTATTCCCTATAAAATTCATTATATTTAGCATCTTCAATTTATATTTATGTTCAAATTTTAACATTTACAACTTTAAATATGTTTGTTTGGTTAAACGATCTCATAATGGTAATTAAATAATGTTTTATTTTAACCTGAAGAAGACATTAATGCAATGTCGAAAGTTTTTGTTTTATTAAATTTACACTTATAACATTTAACACCTATCATTAAGATGGTTTTTTGTTATCACTGAAGTGTTAATTTCGACATTGTAAAGAATTTTAATGCTGAAAGACAGTTCTATTTATTTATGAACAATTATTGGCGTGAAATGTATATTTTTATTTATAGTACATGTTTAGTAAATATCATTTGATTTTTTCATTTTCTCTAATTTATTTATATTTGTTTATTTAATCTGCAATCATGTGCAGTTTTTAACACGTGAAAGTGCTTAACACAGTAATTTTCTGCTGATTTTTCATGTATACTTATGCTGCATATAATTGCCATACTTCAGATTTGACAATTCTGAAAAATCTTGTGATGTGTCTTCTCACTTCATGTGCCAAATTTCATTGACATATGTTATTTAGTTTATGAGATATTGTTTTATTTATGGAACAGTATCCTTTACCGGATTCCTACAGGGAGTCCTTTAAACTTTGCAATAGCTTTGGCTAATATGAAGTAAGTTCAGCTGAAAATAAATGGAAAGAGGACGGAGATGTTTCTCAGAAGGATCAGAAAAAGATTTTTCTGTAGATTTTGGGCACTAAGTAAAGTCGCAAAACATTTATATCGTTGAAGGTCTTAATGCTTAAGGCTAACTTACAGATACAAGCATTCACGACTGTAGCAACTTGCACACCTCAATGCCATTACCCCGTGCATAACTGACAAACTTCCATGATCTTTTCTACCTCTTTTGGCAGTCATGTAAGACTTCCTGGACATTATTTTTAACTGTATTGGGTCACTAAAAATTGGAAAATTGATGCATAATGCATGCAATCATATGTCAAAAAAGAAAAATTGTACACAATTGTATGTATAAGTTGCTGGTTTTTCACATCAGTATTTTTGATGGCACATGATAAGCAGAAAAAATTTATTTTAATCAAAATTTTTACACATCATGTAGCATGAGAATATCATGGAAGCATAGCTAAGTAAGTCAATTTGGTGAAATATGCCTATGAAAAAATTGGTAGTTGTGGAATATTGCTATTACCGCACGTGACGGCAACTTAATAACAGATTTTATTTTTTTTATTAGGCACCAGGGTCGAGTCGACCATTGTCGGATACGATCGAGACAGGAACGCGGTCAGACAAAATATTATCTTATAGACACGGTGGCCTTTGACACGCTTTACAGTCTCATTACATACTATCAGACTCATCCGCTTCGTAGTCAGAGAGTATTTTTATATCTCAATGAACCTGTTCCCCAGCCTAATAAACATGAAGGAAAAGAGTGAGTAAAATATGTTTACAATTTTTGTCAAATATTTATTGTAATAATTGCATGTGTGTACTGAATGATTAAAAGTAAGTTTAGGTTAACCAATATATTTAATAATTATTTATTTTATTTTAATTTATTTGTCTAATTTTTAAACATGTATAATCTAATCTAGAAATCTATGAAACTACATCTATAGCTATAAAATGTCAAATAAAAAAATGCAGACATAAAGGAAAATATAAATTTAAATATGCAATATGTACACATGTGAAACAAACAGCTCTTTCAGGGTTTCTCCTTAATTTAAAAAAAAATTGTTTCAGATGGTATTGCCGCGACATGACCAGAGCCGACGCGGAGAAAATGCTAAAAAGAGTCAGTTACGACGGATCGTTTTTGGTGAGGCCCAGCGAAAGGGAAGAGAACTGTTTTGCTATATCTTTTAGGTAAGATTAAATGTATTTTATTTAAAAATTATTTTATAGATAGTATTGTAGAATATTTAACATTTAATATTTAACTAATAATTTTACCATTATAGTATTATTAAATTATTTTATTAGTTAATAATAATACAACTAATACAACTACAAATTAAAATTTAAATATAAATATTTAAATGTTTTATAACAAGTTTTATAGAATAAACATAGTTTTAAATAAAATTTGTTGTTTCAAATTATGTCTGTGATATTTAATTGAAACAAAATGTATTTTACTTAGAACAAAGCAATTTGATTACATTTTGTGTGTAATTTGAAATTTTGTTTCTTAAAATGAAGTCCCTTTACATGTTTTGTAAACAGAATGTCTTTGAATATTGTACGGAAACTCATAACTTTTGTATGTTGTCAACTCACTCTAATATAAAGACTTAATTATTTTTGAAATTATATTGTTATAACTGAATAAATAACGATTGTTACTTATTTATAGAGCCGACAATAAAATAAAACACTGTCGAATCAAGCAGGAAGGCAGACTGTTTACGATAGGCTCGGCCCAGTTTGAAAATTTAGTAGAATTAGTGAATTACTATGAGAAACACGCTTTATATAAAAAAATGAAATTAAAGTATCCCGTCAACGAAGAAGTTGTCAGGCGAATAGGAGAAGTAAATTTGATAAATTGATTAATACTTTAGATTTAAAGTTATGTTTTAGTGATTAATTGGTATAATGCAGTTTTTATCTATTTTTAATCTACTCTTAAATAGAGAAGAATTTTCCTATGTATTAATTTAATAATTAAGGACTCTTTTAAANTGATAAAATACATTTTAAAAATTAAATTTATATGTATTTTGTATTATATTGTATTAATAAACAAAATTATTTGCTTATTTTTCACTTATGTAGAACCTAATCCTATACCTCACTGTAAATATGGGTTCATTTTACGCCGATTCAATTTGTGACGGCTTTTGTAGGAACAGAACTGTGGCATAAACCGAGGTCTACCTGTATTTATTATTTTTAAAAACCTTTACCATTTCACATTGTGCAGCTTAGCCTATAATCGTTCTTGTGCCAAAAAACCAACCAACCAATCATTAATTGACAAGATTTGTATCTATTACAATCAATATAATAAGAATCTTTCTTTCATATTAAGAATATAGTGCTAGAATCTAATTTTCAGTAGAGAAGAATTTTACTTGTATATTTATTTGAAGATTTAAAGTAGTTTTTTTAAATAAGTGTATGATTTTATAAGCATACAATATTAATTATTATGTTAGAATTGTATTAATTAGTTTGTCTCAACTAAATAGAAGGATAAAATAAAAGCTAGCAAAAGAGAATGTTTAAATAAATTATAAATTATTTCCTAAAAACATTTAAGTAATTTCGTAACTTTAAACTGTAAAATGTAAGAAATATATTCATTAGAAATGATATTTTTTGAATTGTTCAAAATAATCAAAAACTGTATTTTTTAACTTTCAGGATCCGCGAGATCTTGACATGTATGATCAACTTGCAGTGTATACTGATATAAATAATGTAAATTCCAAGGTAATACTACTACAAATCATTTTGGTATTGGACTTTTATAGCTAATAATTCTAAAATTAATTAATAAATTTCAACACAGAGAGGATACTAAAATTAGTTTGTTATTAAATATCTAATAACAATATTGTAAAATATCTAATGAAAATGTCAAATTAACATAAAAAGTTTTGAATGCCATCAGTTATTAAAAATAAAAATGAAAAATGCTCAAGTAATACCTAGAATATAAATATGTTTGATTTTATCAAACATATTTATATTCTAGATCAGTGTTTCTCAACGGGGGTGATATCGCCCCCATGTGGGCGTTTTTCCATGTTGAGGGGCGATTAGTAACAATTTATATTTTGGGGGGCGAAAAACAATTTTCTGGGCAATATAGTAAAACATTATATTAAGATTAATTATATAGTTTATTCGTTATATTGTACAATAATTAAACAAATAACATTATACTAGTCACTAGTCTATTCAACGCAGTACGAATTTGGCGTTAGTCTTGGTCCTCAACATCAGAATTTTGAAGTGAAGGGGGCGATAATAGGTAACGGTTTTATTGAAGGGGGCGATACTACGTTGAAGGGGGTGACGATTCGTTAGAGGTTGAGAAACACTGTTCTAGATATTACTTTTAAGGTAATAACTAAATTGTAAATAAATAAGTTTGTACTGTGATCACACTCTTCTTGGTGTTCGTGACAAATTATGCATATGCGATTCCCCTCCTTTCAATAACCCTGGAGGCAATACTGAACAATTGTTCTTGTGAAAAAATTTTGGCTACTTGACATCAGCAATCATTTCTAAGAAATGTATTTCTTAGAAATGATTGCTGATGATTTCAATTATGAATATAAATTTAAATTAAAAAATTTTTCTTCTTACAACAAACTTTTAAAAATTCAAACTGCATTTATCAGGAGGCATGGCAGTGAGTCTTTGCCAAGTAAAAAAGTCACTGACTATATATATGGGAATCAGAGTTGCCGGTTTTGTGGGGTCAATTTCTCTGCCTTAAACACCTGAAGTAATTCCGAATATCTCATTTGAAAGAAGATTGCTTTCTTAGGTAGTGTGCAAAATTTCAAGATTTTCTGTAATGCAGTTGCTGAAATATATGCAATTGAAAAGTGCAAAAATTGCCAGAAAAACTGTATATTCTTTTTCTCAATTTGGCACTGCAGTTGCTTGTAGAACATCTGCAATGCCAAAATGAGGAGGGTTTTCCCCATAGAACTAATTCTGTTTTACAGCTTTATAAGCATAAAATTAAGGTAAAATTGCATGGAAATAAACAAATTTTATTCAAGATGTTACTCAGAATTACAAAAGCTCAAATTTATGTGAATTAAAACTTTTCATAACAACTTTTCTAAATGACATATTGAAAGCATTGGTTGGTGGCACGTTCAGTCAGTGAATGTTGACTGAATTGTATGTCATCATCTTATTATTTTTCCATTGAATTGAAAGTAATTATTTTCAGTAATGAGAAAGAGAGCTTCGTACAAATGTAAAACATGTGATGTTGTGTAACCAGAGTTAAGCAGCAGGGTATTTGCAAGCAGGACAGCCTCAAAATGTGGTACAGATGGATATAAAGAGATCACAACAACTTTGTACAATCGGTAGGAGTTGGTGGGGAGGTTTTCTAATTTGTGTAGGATCTTTATGGATTGCTTTTGCATCCATAAAGATGTGGTCACAAATTCAGAAGGTGGAATTAAAGCAGTAATTTAAATTGCTAGTGCAGCTTTTAAACAGTATGTGGGATGGGATCATTTGTTCATATGTTTTACATTTGCATGAAGCTCTCTTTTTCATTACTGAAAATAATTACTTTCAATCCAATGGAAAAATATATAAACAGATACAGGGAGTACCTATGGGTTCCCCATTATCACCTATTTTGGCAGAACTTATTATGAGGAACATAGAACATTGTATTTTCAATGCCCCTTTGACCATCCAATATCCAATTATGTAGCTACGTTATGATGATGTGCTACTCGTGTGGGAAGGTTTTATTGACGAATTAGAACAATTTATTCAATTGCTGGCCTCTGTTTATCCTTCGATCAAGTTCACTATAGAGGAAGAACAAAATTCCAGAATCTCATTCCTAGATCTAGAAATTCATACATCTCCTTTATTTTCTGTCCATAATAGAAACAACAAAGCTCCACAAATTATCCCCGCTACAGCCTTTCAACCATTAAAATTTGTGAATTCTGCTATATCTTTCCTTATACGGAGGGCATTCCTTCTCTCTTCCTTTCACCCAAGCACTAGTAGATGAAGAATTACTAATCATTAAAGGAGCAATGCAAAAAAGTTGGATATTCTCTCTCTAAATTTCATTATCTTCAGAATTGAGTCAAAAATAAGCTATTTCTGCAGTCATTTCTTAGTAACAAAGAGAATCTAAAAATAGCACATCCTCCAAGAACATATTTAGGCCCTATCTCTCTAAAAATAATACATCTTTTTAGAAAAGTTGATTTTGTTTTACTGATAACCGCACAACCGACCCTAAGAAGACTATTATGCAATGACAGAGATATATTTCAATTGAATGAAAAATCTGGGGTCTATCAAATTCTACTGAAACATGCTCTGTCAGAAGAAGAAACTAGCTACATAGGGGCCAGAATGTTATATTCTCGTGTCTTAGACATCAGAAACAGTAGACCATCAACAGAATTAGCAAAAAAAGTGCTTGAACAAAATTATCAGCCACTCTGGGCCCAAACAAAATTACTCAAATGGTGCGATAATCGGAAATAATTATTTATTTGGGAGAGCCTCTACATAACAGCTATAACACCCTGCAACACCCCAACCCTCAAAATCCCACAATTATGTGTTACATTATTCAAATAGTTCAGTCAACAGTTTTAATTCCTTTTTTGCATAAACAGGTTTGTTTTTGTTATTGCCGCTGCGCTATGTAATCTTGGAAAATTACACCACTCGTTATTACTGTATATTTTTAGAACATCATTTTTATTCAAATTCATTTTATATTCCATCCATGCTGTATTTAATTTCAAATATTGTTTGAAAATGTAAAATTCGATAGCTGTTGTATTCAATATTTGCCTGATGACGGTAGCTTTATGCTACTGAAAATACTAGCAAACATTTTCATACACTAAAAGTTAATATTGGTAATGCCACAACACTTAAGTGTAGTTATTATACATTAAATTTTTCTTTTTTTTCAATTAAGGTGTGGTTTGGTGTTTTTAACATTAAAATAATAATATTTTCAAATGAATCTATAATTGGATCTTTTTAAGACATTTCACTATGCTGTTAAAAACAGTAGTAATCTGAATGAGTTTATCATCCACTTTTGTTACTGTCTATAGTTTAATAACTAATTAATTTCTTTAATTAGTTTGAGCTTTCAAAACATTAACAGTACAATAAATATATAGATGTTTGCCAAGTCTACATATGTGTATTTGGGTTAGCACATACATATATACATACATATGCGGGTTAGCACGTATTCGATACCTTGTCAGGACTGACACCACTGTGTCTTCTGGACACGGAAATTTCAATGGCCATTACGTTAATTTTCGTGTGAGTGGTCGTGTTTGTGGGCTTCTGGACTCAGAATGGAGGTGAATGGAAACGATTGGAAGAAGTATACTGTACAAATTAACATTTAACAAAAATACCCGTTTATTGATAGACATTATTTACAAGTTTTGATCATTCAGAAGCTTAGCATAATGGCTAAAAAGTAAGTTAGACACTTTGTATAATTGCTAAAAGAAGAGGTGTATAGAGAGATAAACCTAATGTGACCCTGATTGAGAGAGAGAGTTCACAATCGTTCACGAGATGATAAGTATATTAATCACTTGTTGGTCCTAGGAAGTGGTAATCCCGGATTCGGCGAATCGATGCTTGGTTTGATGAAGACTCAGTGACTGGAAGAAAGAAAGTCCTTTTTCTCTTGCAAGGGCAGCAAGTGGCGACAGCTGAAATTGGCGTTACAACTTTTGGCTGGAAAACTGCCCATCCAGCTTACCATCAGTTTAATCACACAAATGTGGCTCATCCGAGACGATCAAATCAACTCGATCAATGGATTACCTTATGATAACATTGAACGCACTAAAAAGGGTGTCCCCAGCATTAACCCAGCTTACTGGCCCGACATCTCTGATCAACCCTGGTCCATACAACATCTCACCATATTTATAGATGGCTCAAAGAATAATACAGCTGTTGGATGTGCCTTTGTAGTGTATGCTAATAATGAAGAAACATTCACATACACAACAAGACTTGGGGGAACCTGTTCCGTTTTTCAAGCAGAACTCTGGGCCATTCTTTCGGCCATTAGATGGTGCAACTCCATATATAATAGAACAGAAATAACTATCTTTACAGACTCCTACTCGTCTACGCAAGCCATTCACAACCTCCAGTGGCGTTCACCTATAGTCCACGATATCTTGCTGGAATTGGCCAAAGATATCAACAGGTATGCCATCGTTTGGGTCAGGGGTCATGCTGGTGTTTCTGGAAACGAGCAGGCTGACCAACTTGCCCGCATGGCTTCTGAACTAGAAAGTGAACCAAGCTATAATGCCACTCCCCAATGTCACATCTTAAGACAAACAAAAGAAAATGCATTTGCTATCTGGCAAAGACAATGGGAGGAGCATAGCGAATGTCTTACAAAGGAGTTTTTTCCCAAGGTTTCAGATTCTACTCTTCCAATCATTGACCAAAAATTGGTCCAATTCTATACTGGACATGGGAAGTTCAACCAATATCTTCACAGGTTTGGCAAATCGGAAAACTCACTGTGCGAAATTTGTAACGAAACAGATGGAGTAAAACACTATCTATTTAAATGCCCTATGTTGGACGATAAGCGTTTTACCATCACCACTCTACTTTCGCGGGAAGAAAATTGGCCTTGCAGCCTTGACATACTTATCAAAGACAAAAACTGTTTTGTGGCATTTAAAGAACTAGTATATACTTATTTCAACAGAACTACCGTTAATTAGGTCAATTTGTCTCAATGGACTGATGTTTTCTCGAATGTGTTTATCATTGATATAATATTTTGTATTATAATATTCTATATTCATTTGTTAATAATACCCGATGTATGTTACCACGTATTTATGTAATCAACTCCTATGCAAATTTTTTATGTAAGTATTTGGCTACTCTGCAGTCAATAATTTGCCAAGTACATTAACTGAACTCTAAAACATATAGTTGTAATATAACATATTCTTGTTATGTAACCTGTTTTACATGTAATATGCTTGTAAACATTCTGCTCTTAACCTCGGTGATGCTCTGCGGAGCCGAGGCTGTCTTCGGAAATAAAGATTTATACGAAGTGAAGTGAAGCTGAAATTGGCGAAAACATATGCACACAGTTCAGAATTTG
This sequence comes from Centruroides sculpturatus, assembly GCF_000671375.1. Classification (NCBI taxonomy): domain Eukaryota; kingdom Metazoa; phylum Arthropoda; class Arachnida; order Scorpiones; family Buthidae; genus Centruroides; species Centruroides sculpturatus. The sequence goes on from NW_019384727.1 coordinate 124,531, forward strand.
AGTTGATGACAACTGCCCCGGCTTGTTGTCACCCCTCCCTTTTATGAGGGGACTCCATGACTTAATTAGGAGGTTTAGTACGTACATTGGGGCCAGTGGTCACATTTTCACTCATTGATTCCAGGTAACACATTCAATGTATCATCTTCAACAAGGAAATAAGTCCGTGGGAAGCAGTTTAATTATTTTTGACGATTTTAGCAAAACAGCTTTAACGAAAAACTAAATTGAACAAAAATTTCTTTATCAAGTTTGGCTCTCACAACTTCTTTATGGTTGTTCACTTTACAGTCTCCCACTTTTATGAGTGTTTAAATTTTCTATTTTATACAAAATATGATATTTAAGTCTTATATTTTTTTGTTGGCTGTTTCAGTATATTTTTTCATATTTCAAATCAGTTTCCAAAAACATAAATGTATGATACTAAATCTCAGAAATATAATAGCTTGTTTAATTAATAATGGTTTTACTGGAGTCAATAAGATTGTAAAAGTGAAGATTTACAATATTGATATTAATGTTTTATTTTATAAAATTAAATAATCATAATTTTTATTAATAATAGTAATATATTTTTCAGTGATTGTTTTTTTATGTTTTACACAGATTACAGTAAAAGCTCTCTATGACTACAGAGCTCAACGAGAAGATGAATTATCATTTTGTAAACATGCTATAATCACGAATGTCGTGAAACAAGATGGCGGTTGGTGGAGAGGAGATTACGGTGGAAAGAAACATTACTGGTTTCCCGCAAACTACGTCGAGGAACGAGAAACTCAAGAAAATTCGGACGAAAGTGTATGTGTTGTTTATTGTGTATTATTAAAATTTTATTGAGATGTCTAACTCTTAGAATTTATAAAGATAAGACAGATACACAGATACAATCTGTATTTTTTCTCAATTTTTCTTAAATTATGTTTTTTAAAATATTTAAATGTAAACTATTCAAATTTTAAACACAAAATTTTTAAAAATTATACACAAAAGAATATACAGTAGAACCCCTCTAATCCGTCACCTTTGGGACTGGGGGTATGGTCGGAATGCAAAAAATGTCGGATTATCAGAAAAAAGTAAAATAAACAAACTTCCCTTTGTCCAGTCTTTGTAGCACTGCTAATTTTTCATTTAATGAAAGAGTAGCATGTTTATGTTTCACTCCTGGCATGTTGAAAACACACACAATGTAAAACATATACTGTAACGAACACAGAAGAACGCCACGGATGGTGAGTCACTGACGAGTCAGGACAAGTTTCTCGACTCTGACCACAGTCGGATTAACCGGAGTGACGGACTAGCCGAGGGTGGACTAGAGGGGTTCTACTGTAGTTTTATTTAATTAAAATTGTGAAAATAAACAGTAAGTAAAAAACGTAAATAAAAAACTATATTACTCACTCCTTGTTTTTTGTTATTATTTTAATTTTTGCTTTTATTTACCACTCTTTTGCATATGCAATAAATATTCTACATGGAATTAACAAGTTCCAATATATTTTAATTTTCTATTTTGGATTCTGTTCTATCTGTAATTTTAGAAACCTGAAGATGGTTATTAAAGAAACAATTGAAAATATTGTTTTAGTAATAAATTGTTGCTTTTGTACAGGATTACTGATTTTTTTTGTGCTTATTGTTTGTAATAATCCCATCCTGTGTTCTGTGGTTACTTTTGACTATAAATACATGACATGCTTGAAACTGAGAATACATTTTCATGTTATTCAAATACAATGAAACTTTTATGTTCAAGTTATCAACATTGCAATCCAAAGGAATAACACCTAAATACAATTTCCAGCAAACAAGTAAAATATTTTACTGATCAAATGTTTTCGATCACAGTTTATCAGTCCTCATCAGGAACGAATAAGAAAGACAGTTCTATCAATTGAATATTGCTGCATTCTAATTTTTTAAAGCTTTCAAAAACATGTTTGAATGAGGCTTTACAGCAGGGGTGGACAACAGTTTTTGCCCCCGGGCCGAATTGGAAATAAAACTTTTTCCACTGGCCGAACCAGAGGCTGCCTTAGGAAGATTTTGAGGTGGTGCGAGATCTCATTGTGGTGTCACCTTGCAGAGACTGAATTGTAGATAGGGATTACAGATACATATTTCACGTATCATGCTTTATCAACACACTATGCTGTACTTACAAGATTTGTAATGGAGGGTTAACTCTAAACGCACAGTGAGTTGTTGACCTTTTTTTTTCTTTAGGCATCAGAATTTTTCATTGAGATATTCAGACTTATGTAGCTAATATTGAAAGATTGATTGCGGGCCACATAAATTCATTAGACGGGCCGGATCTGGCCCGCAGGCCATATGTTGGCCATGCCTGCTTTACAGTTTACGTCATACATAAAATGAGCAATTTTTTACAATGTATAATGTTAAAAATAAAATTTTTATTAGCATTATCTGATTATTTTATTAGCATTTACAATATTTTATAAAACCCACTTCTACTTTCAAAATTATTTTTTTTGCCATTATATTTTAGTTAAAAATATAAAAATTGTTTTTTAATAAAATGTAATAACAGATGGCACCACAAAATGTTGCCAGGAAAGTTAAGCAACTCATTTCTGGATTTTTTCAATAGTTCTTCTTTATCTTGGATCAGTATGGACTGGTTTTTACATTTGATGCCAGCATTGACACTCTCATCTCTCTTAGAAGCCATTGCTAGGGTTAAATTTAAGCAAAATAATCTAAGAATACTGGGTAAATTTAAGCAAAATAATCTAAGAATACTCAGTCACCAGACAACACAGTGTGTTGTCTGGTGACTGAGTATTCTTAGATTATTTTGCTTAGTCACCAGAGTATTCTTAGTCACTGAGTATTCTTAGATTATTTTGCTCAGTCACCAGACAACACTACCAGACAACACTCTGTGTTGTCTGGTGACTGAGCAAAATAATCTAAGAATACTCAGTGACTAAGAATACTCTGGTGACTAAGCAAAATAATCTCAGACACCAGACAACACAGAGTGTTGTCTGGTAGTGTTGTCTGGTGACTGAGCAAAATAATCTAAGAATACTCAGTGACTAAGAATACTCTGGTGACTAAGCAAAATAATCTCAGACACCAGACAACACAGAGTGTTGTCTGGTGTCTGAGATTATTTTCACCATAATGTATTGTAAAAATAAAATTTTATTTTATTTTTCCAAATTTAGAAAAACATTTTCAAATAACAGAATTATAACTTGTTAAATGCAGCGATGTCTACACTTTGTACATAGTCTTCGATTTCTTGAATTGTTTCTACTAACCAGTCGATACTGACTTTTTCGTCTTCCACTATGCTCACGATTTGAAGTTTATAAATACCATACGCCAATGGTACACGTTTGAAAGCTCCCCACTGGAGTCCGTCCGACTGTATTTCTCGCACCTTTTTCTCCATTTCTGCCAAATCCGTTTCGTCATCCCAAGGCTTGACGTCTAAAACTACGCTGGATTTTGCTATAACTGCTTTTTTTTTTTATTTCTTTTCTGCATACGCTTTCAAAACCTGTTCTCTAGCTTTAGATGATTTTTCATCTTCTTCATCTGAACCAAATAAATCAATATCATCATCATCATCATCATCTTCAGGTTTTATATTATTTACTGTCTTGTTTATTGGTTTGACAGATTCAGTAACAACTTTATTCTTTCCTTCTAAAACAGCAATTCTAGAATCAAGCTTTTGTATTAATGACTGCAAATCTTGGCACCATGCTGTTAATGAGTCGTTTTCTTTTTCTAATTTCCGAACTCTATCAGAAAGATCTCCTGATTCACCCAATGATACTACATTATGCTGACGATTATTTTCACCATAATGATTCACCCAATGATACTACATTATGAGATTATTTTGCTTAGTCACCAGAGTATTCTTAGTCACTGAGTATTCTTAGATTATTTTGCTCAGTCACCAGACAACACTACCAGACAACACTCTGTGTTGTCTGGTGACTGAGCAAAATAATCTAAGAATTCTCAGACACCAGACAACACAGAGTGTTGTCTGGTGACTGAGAATTTCAAGTTTCCTCTTGTAATTTTGTCCAGATTAAAGGAGATGCTGGACCATCAGTTGCTGGAAATTTGGTGGTGTACCTATATTACTGATATCAGTCTCAAATGCAAAATTTAAAAAATTTTGTACAGGGAATTTTTACACACTTCAACTGGGAGATGATATACAGGAACACACCTTTACTTCAAACCAGTTAAATAAAATTAAAATATTTAATATAAATTTTTCATACATTTTGAACAGACATCTTCAGGTCATGTAAACTTAATGCAGAAAAGGAATTACATTGAAAAAATTTGTAAGAAATTTGTTGCTATTACTTACAATGATACATTATCTGGCATCTATAGAGAAATTGCATCTGTTGGTCTAATATTAAATTGGCATAAAGAGAATCCCCATGATTATCTCCTTTGTAAGGAATGACAAAGAAACATATTAGGAATTTCTGCTCACTTGAGATATGTGCGTAGGATAGACTGTGAATTGGTATTTAGGAGCTACAGCAAGGAATTTGACCTTAAGGGTCAAGGAACATGAAGGAATATAGAATAAATTTATTTTATTGTTACCACAGAGAATGTAAATGTTTTTGGTTTTTGTTAAATAGCAAAGTTCTTACTGAATTTATATTTAGTTTTCATTAAAATTTATAGAATCAAATTCATTGTTACACATACATTAATGAAATTATTATAACCATCTAAAAATTTATAAATTTTACTGTAAATTAATTATTTTTACTTTTCAATTTTTTAAAATTTTACAGTCTGGAGAAGCTATGCCTCTTGGCAGTCTTCAAAAAGGCAGCATCGATATTGTCGACTGTAGTGTCGGTAAGTTTTTAATGCATTGTTTGTTACTGGGGATTAATTAATTTAAAAGAACAAAAACATTTATAAAGTAAAACCTTAAATAAATCAAAGACAAGTCTGTCCAAGTAAAACCTGTCTAAAATGGATTTTCTACAAAATAAAAATTTGTCTAAATGGAAAATAAATTTCAGAATAGAACAAATGGTTAAGAATACTGTTGTAAGCTAGAAATTTGTATAAAGCAGAAACAGATTAAGGAAAAAAATAAATCTGTGTTCATGAAGGCCAATTGTTTAACTTATTGTGTGGTGAATATTTTGTCACATGTTGCTCCATGTTGAATTTTTTTCAGTGTTAAGCCTAACATGATCACACGTTTTAGAAAAAATAATAATTGTGGCTATTGTATCATTCCAAATTACTTTATATTTTGCACACGTGGATGATATTTTTGATGTAAACTCTTCTTTCATCTCTTCTTTCATCTTTGGTTTCTGAATACTAGTTTATAAGTGCAGATTCTTTTTAAATTCTTTGTCCTACTATTTGTTCTTTGTTGACATGAGTCTTGAATCCATGGCTCAAAGCAGCATGTTTATTGAATATGATTATTCAAGGAATTTTGTGAAGTTTTGGTTTGATGCAGACTGTCTACGACTGAAGAAATGTGAAAATCAGGCTTTACAGTCTTTTAGGAGATTAAGATGTAGACAACATTTCATTATTTATTCTAATTTAAACAAAAAATTTAAATCTGTAAGGCTAAGAAGAATTTGTTTTGGACTAAAGTTAATTTCCAGATGTTGCAAATCAAAAATTCTGTGAATATTGGAAGCTTGCTTATAAATTTAGAATCAAAAATCTCTATATAATATGATCCCTATCACTGAATGGTCGGACTATTTGAAAGCTTTTTTATGGACTTCCTCTTGCTGTATTTTCTGATGGCATTGATGACAATCTGGATCTACTATTGGATGAACCTTTTTTCTTTGCTTTATTAATGTTCAGAGAAGGCACAGAAGACCGCAACATCTGCTGTGCCTTCTCTGAAAAATAATAAAACTTCTGGCTTAGATATTATTAAAGCTGAGATGATAAAATTTCTTCCAAATAACATCTTAAATGATTTGTTGTTTTTGTTTAATAGTTTTAAAATTAATTTTTCTTTCCAAGCAAGCTGGCTCTCTTAAAAATGATTTATAAGAGAGGCATTCATTCAGATCCTTTGAATTATCATTCAATATTGTTAATTAGTGTAATCAGGAAAGTTTTTTCCTCTTTGTTGGTTAATTGTTTGAAGCTTTGCTTTGATTGTTTTCATATTATATCTTTTAATCAGGGTGCTTTTCTAGCAAATAGAGGCATGACATATAATCTATTTTCTTTTCTTGGAATTTTGCAACTAGTTTTGGTTGAAAAAACATTAGATTTATTGATCTGTCAAGAGCATTTGACTCAATTGACCATGATATTTTATGGTCGAAGTTTTCTCAGATAGGCATCTCTTCTTTTATTAATTTTCTAAGACAATTGTTTTCTAATATTGCTTATCAATTCAATGTTAATCATTGTACAGGTACTTCAGCTATATAAATAAAGCTCTTCCTCAAGGCAAACCACTTAACCCCATTTTTTCTAATTTATTTGTCAACATTTTTTCAGATTCCTTTCACAGGCATGTCATTATGGATATATATCTATCACTGTTGATTGAATCAGGGGTGCACAACCTGCGGCCCACGGGCCACATACGGCCCCTTATCAATGTTTATGCGGCCCGCGGACGGTACAGGCCAAATCCCTTCTTTCGAAGTTTCTAAGTGTAGAACTTTTCCCTTTCACAAAGTCATTAGCACCCAACTGTTTTATAACTTTCCCTGAAGTGAGAAATGGGGGGTTGTTCTATAAATAAGTCTATTTCTAGCTAACACTTTCTGGTTTAGATATCGAATATTCTAAGTCTAATACATAGTATTATAACGATTTTTTGAAGAATCAAATAAAATAAAATGATGTTAGAACGACATTTCCGATGTTATCAGGAAGTTTCTATTTTGGCGGGAAATCTTCAATTTTATGCTTCGGAAAACTTGCTTATTCGTCTAAATAGCGTCAAATAACAAAAATAAATGAAAATAGCGCTGAAAAACTATGAAAATAACGATTTTTTATGATTTGTTTACATTCTAGATTCTGATTGGTATTGTCGAATTTGAATCAATCTTTTCTGAAAAGACGCTTATTCGTCA
>NW_019384727.1:134895-180740 GCF_000671375.1 Centruroides sculpturatus
ATACAGTCGACCCCCCTATAATTACGGTCCCTATAATTACGATTCCTATAAAACTACGAAAAAATATACGTATTTTGGAAATGTTGAGTCGGATTAGTGTAGAATTGATTAATTTTATGGAAGAAAACCTTTCAATCAGCCGTAGTCCGTAAACTTGACACGTGTCAAGCTGTGATTGGAACGACTTGTAAGAAATCGGATTTCTAATAAATTGGAACGTATCTATATCTTATAGGGGGTTGACTGTATTGCAGTAATTTTTTATACTCCTATTGGTCTTCAACGGAAACTTAATCTTTTACAGAATTATCTTTTACACTAATAGACTACATATTAATGAGGCTAAATCTGAGGTAATGATTTTCTGGAGAGGAGGTAAGTTGTAAAAGGCTGATAAATTCTATTTATTCAATTCTGAATTAGAAGTGGTGTTGTCCTATAATATTTGGGTATTTATTTCACTCCATGGGGCTAATTTTTTTTTACATTTAGAGAAGGTAATTACAAAATTTAAACTTAAACTTGCTAATGTAATGTAATAGAGTTTATGATTAGAATGAAGCAATCTTCTGTTAAGTCATACTTTTGATTGTTCGATATGATCAAACTTAGGTTTTATGTTTTCTATTTGGGATCCATGTCTTATTGACATCCATCTGTGTTGGAGAATTCACAATTGAGATTCATTAGATCAATTTTCATCTTAATCATTCAGTTCTTAGACCTGTTTTGAGATCTGAATTAAGGTAGACTACCATTGACTATAAGTTTAACTATGGTTATTTTTCGTTATTGGTTCAAGATTCTAGAACTGCAAGAGTCTGATCTCAGGAGGTTGGTTTATAACAAATTAATTTTAGCAAACACTAATCCTTCGGTTATGACTTGGTTTTCCTCTGTGGAGCATTTATTATTTAATTTGTGGGTCAATACTTTAAAGTGTCTTATCACTTTGTTCCTTTCACACATTATCAAGCCATTTTATCAAATGTATCTTTTAATTGATAGTATTGTTACCAGAGGGAAGGTTTTAACATTTTACATATTGACAAGGAGGAAAAGCCTCTAAAGAAAGGCCGTCTTCACCATGAGACTGTTCTGTTCTGATGATGTGCAAAGGGATGAAGTGAGTAGATTGATGTGAGTAGTGAAGTGAGTAGATGAAGTGAGTATTGTCTATTTAAAAATTTTTGTAATTTTTTTAAGTTTATATTTATTGTCCTGACCATTTTTTCAAACATATAAAACACTTATGGTGGAGGAGAAGATACATTGGAGGGGTAGCAGTTCCAGTAACTTTTTCTTTTTATACATTTAAAAAGAAAATAATTGTATGTAAAATAGAAATTTGCCAATATGGAAAATTCTATTGTGTTCCATTTTAGACAGGTTTTATTGTATATTTTTGTCTAGCTTTACAATATCTTCCAAAATATTCAATTACATTCAAAAATTAAAAATTTCATAATAATTTATTATTAAATGTAACAACATTTTTGAAAATGTTTTAAAACACTCTCATTCAAGATTTGTTTGAATGTTTTTGAATATTTACCCGCTTAAAATTGTGTAATTGTTGATTATATGATGTAAAGTGCTATATGTGAAGTGAATTTCTTTAAGAATAATTTATAAAAGAAATTAAATATTAAAACCAATTTTTCTTGCAATAAATTGAACTGATCAGAAAATACGGTTAGATCTAAAAACAGTCGCATCTAATTCACAAAGTTTTAAATGTCAAATTGCAACTCTTGAGCAATTTATTGTCATTTGATATCTTTTAAAGATTGTGAGAACTAAAAGTGTTTTTTTTTTAATATGTTAAACATTTGAAATTTTAAATTTTTATGATGTCTTGTAAATTAATATTATATATATATTGAGTGCAAAGCTGATAATGGCTGTAGTAAAGCCAAAAACAGTACCATTTATTTTCTTATAATAATGGATTGAAATCCAACATTAGAATTTTGTGTTTTTATACACGTTTTCATTGGCATTATAACAATAAAATGATTATTCTTACAATTGCAATATGATTTAATTATAAAAGAGACTTTTCTGGAAGTAGTAAATAATCTTAACTATAATTGATGAAGCATAGATCTTTGTTGAAAGCTGAATATTTCCTAAAACAATATTGAATTGCTTCACTCCCTATGTTGAAATTATTAATGTTTCTTGGAGTTTGTTTGATTGAAAACCTACGTTTTAATTAACCAAATGATCTGCCAGATATTTTATTGGGATATTTTGAGTCTAATTAGTAAACTGAAACAAACTTAAAATAGCCTGATAAAAATCTGGCAGATTATTTATTTATTCTAATAAATTGAGTTAAGGACATTATCTTATATTTTAATTAAATATTTTCAGAATTAAATATATTAAATATAAATTTAAATAATATGTGTGATATTTCTATCTTTATTACATTAGGAATCATATTGGTAGAATGTCAATATTGAAAAAATTTAAATTAAAAAAACGAAATGAATTTGCTATAAAATCATTTTTTTTTAATGTTACAATTTATATGTAAGTTTTTGTAGGAAAAAAAATTAGGAATTAAGATTATTATTAATTCTGAAATCAAATTAGAATTATTTTAATGTATTTTCTTTATTTTCAACATATCTAATTTTAAATAAAATTAATGTCTATTTTATGTACATTAATAAATAATGTTAAATGAATAAAGAAATTTTGTTTAAATTAAATAACTAAATTTACTCTCCAGACATTCAACACAATCGAGCGAGTCGAGGGAGAGACTGGATTTTCCGAATCGTCTCTCCCACACAGGTACATCCAATAGAAATTGCAGCTCCTTCGAGAGACGAAATGACTGACTGGGTTCAGAAAATAAGAGAGACTGCACAGTCGGCCAATGACATGGTAAGATTTATCGATACTTTTTACTAAATTATTTTGAAACATACCCTAATGAACTGTAAACAAACATCATCACTAAACCCGATATATATATGCTTTGCTGGGGTTTGCGATGGCCGTTGAGTGCCTTAGAAGATGTTTACAGGACGAGGGCACAATTGCGTCCCCAGCTGGCACCATAATAACTGTCAATGGTTATAACCTATTCTTATATATACTGGAAGAGGAGATTGGACTGGAGGTCCGGGTAGCATAATTGGCAACGCATCTGCACAGTAAGCAGGAGTTATGGGTTTGAGTCCCACTCCGGTCCAATTCTTTTCTTCCAGTAGTTCTAAATTATTTAATTAAAATTATAATTATTAAATTTATCAAGAGATGGCACCTAATGCCTAATTCTATTGCCAAATTGTCTTATAATTTATTAATATTATAGCTGTTTCTAGTCCAATAATAAACAGCATTGGTTGGTGTGTAGCTAATGAACTGTTTTGAAGCAGTATATTTAATATCAATGTTACACATAATATCGCCATTATTATATATTATCTTTCAAATAGTTTTTGTGATATTTGTGATTAATTCAATAATAGTATATTAAACTAACTGAATATTGAGCAAAATTGATCTTATTATTAATATATTTTTTCATACTTGCATTATTTTAAAAGAACAATTGGATTCCAATCTTAGAACGAACAATTTTTAAAAAATTATATTCAAACATATGCACATGTTATGTATCATTGTTGTTTCTTTGTTCTTCGCATACGTAGCGCCACGCATAGGAAAGCACGTTGCCATCTTTGGTGTTAATACATCTCCCTTCTGGCCAGCTCTGTATATCTCCAGGGCTGTATATAACACCAAAGATGGCAACGCGCTTTCCTATGCATGGCGCTATGTATGCAAAGAACAAGGAAACGATGACGATACATAACACGCGCATATGTTCGAATATAATTTTTTAAAAATTGTTTGTTCTAAGATTGGAATCCAATTGTTCTTTTAACCTGATGCAGACCTCGACTGAGGCTGAAAATATTTGTTTTACGAATGGTTAAGAAGTACCAGACAATAAAGGTAAACGAGTGAGTACAAGGTTTTTCAAAATACCGGTATTTGGAATAGAAGAGTTGGGCTTTATATATACACTGCAGCTGACACTAAATGAATGTATATTTTCTCAACAAAATGTGAAAACTATAATCACAATTAATAGAAATATTGTCACACATTTTAATCATTCTGCGTAGCTGTAAGCAAATTGGAAGATTTGCAAGACAAGTTAAGTTTGCAGAAACACAAATTAATTCAAGATGTTCCTACTTGCTGGAATTCTACATACTATATGGTGGAACAGCAAAAAGCCCTTGTCACATATGCTATATATCAGGGGTGTCCAACCTTTTTGTTTCTCTGGGCCACATTGGAAGATGTCATGAAATTTTGGGCCACAAGTATATTATACATACTTGTGGCCCAATCATTAAATATATTTGTATATTTAAGGATTAACATGTCTAGATTATAGAAATAAGTATTAAATCTTTATCACGAAAAAGGATATTTTAAAAAATTACTTCTACAGACACTTTTAATTTCTACATAGAAATAGATAAATTCATTTATTATAAAAGAGATGAACAAAAATTTATCTGAAAAACACAAATATTTGTTAATTTTAAAATTTTGCTGGATGATAAAATTTTTTTAAATAAAAAGACATAGTTGCTTCCAAAAAGCTTTGTTGATCACCATTTATTCTGGAACATTTTAAAGAAATAAACGGTGATCAACAAATAATTGTAAAAGCCTTACTGTCCTTAAATTCTAATGTATTGTTAATTGTCTACTTGGACTTTACTTATTAATAGGTCTTAATACTGGTGTTTAAAGATTGGCACAGCAATTAGAGTTAGTTCAGGAAAGAACAAAATTTCTTTATTATATCACCTGTAGTAATAATTTCTGTTTATATGTCAGAAATTATTACTACGGCTAGAGAGGTCTACAGCTCCTGATTTTGGACAAGGAGAAGTTTGTTTTGTGCAAGGAAGAGGATTTTCTGACCAGAGCCTCGGATTTCCTCAGGCTTTCCCATGCTGAAGTTTTACAGTCTGATCCAACCCCTTCGGTACTAAGGAAGGCTAGGAAAATAATATCTCTTCCAAGTATTTCCGCTCTTCCTGCATGTGTGGATCCGCCGCCCAATGTAGCTTGTCCTAGGCTCTTTTTTGAAGTAAAAACCCATAAGGAGAACTGGCCTCTAAAACTGCTGGTTAATAAAAGGTCCCACCCAACCTACCACCTGGAGAAGGCTATAGCTAAGTTACTGGGTGGGCTCCTTCCTCCATCGCCCCTAGTTACGTCATCGTCCATTGCAGCAAAGGCCGCTATTTCTTCTGTATTGGATAATCTATCCCATAGCAATTACAACTTCTACAAGATGGATGTGGTTGCACTTGGTACCACAGTTTGAGGTGGTTATGCTTGCCAATGCTATGCTTGTTAAGGAGAGCTTTATAGCGCAGCAAATCCTAGAAATACGAGAGGCCTTGCTTTTTATCATGGAAAATAATTACTTTCGGTTCAACGGGAAAGTATATCTACAGAAACAAGGGGTACCTATGAGCTCTCTGATATATTGGCAAAATTACTCATGAGGCGTGTTGAGCAGAGAGTATTTAGCTCCCCTCTCACCGTAGCATACCCGCTATTATATCTTAGATACGTGGACGATATCATAGTAGCCTGGCAACACACGGAAGAGAAATTCCGTATCCTCAAAAGTTATCTTATGGAGGTTTATTCTACCATTAAGTTTACCTGGGAAAAGGAAAAGGGAGGTGAGATTGCGTTTTTAGATTTAAAGATCACCAAAGCCCAGGATGGGATAGAGTTCTCCATGTTCCATAAGTTCAACAGCATACCTCCTTTAATCCCTGCCACCGCGTACCAACCGCAGCACTACGTCAACGCAGCTATTGCCCCTCTAATTAGAAGGGCCTTTTTGTTGTCTTCCAATCAAGCTCTTGTCAACATCGAGCTTGAAGCTATAAGTGCGGCAGGTTATGCTAGATATAAGTACAGGTACATCCTTAGAAAAGTTAAACGGTCTCTATTTCCTGACACAACTTTGCAGGCCTCGGAAGAATGTACGATAATCCAGCTGTCATTACCATTCTGTGGCCATATTACTGGCCGCATTTGCCGTATTTTTAGGCAGCATGCGCTTTTCCTACCAGTGTCGCCACGACCAAACCTTAGAAGAGTGTTATGCAATGACAGGGATCCTTTTTTTGTGCTAGAGCAGTCTGGAGTGTATTCCATCCCATTGGAAAGTACAATAGCCGGTACACATACCCAGTATATCGGAGCGACATCCAGAATGTTGTCTTGCCGCATCTCCGAACACAAACAATCTATTAGTATGGGTAGGTGCGACACTGAGTTGGCAAGATTGGTGTTGCAACACCAATACACTCTGATGTGAAACCAAGTGGGGATACTCAAACAGTGTGATAGCAGGAACCTCTTGTATATATGGGAGGTACTATTTACCAGCGTTGCTAAATCCATGCAACACCCCCACGCTGGATGTGCCTTCCTTGTGGGTCAACTTATACAACAGGTTAAAACAACATCACTAGCTCCGCATTCTCGCAAAATAATCTATTGCTCATGCGCGTCGGCATTGAGCGCGCATCTTTCAAATTCTCTGTTTTGTTCTATTTTGAGTTTATTCCAATGCTGGTTTGCCGTTGCTGTAATTTGAATTTGAAAGTTATTAACTGTTCTATCAACCTGAAGAAGACGAAAATAGTTTCGTTGAAAGCGCTAGTTGTTTGTAGTGATAGCTGTAGGTTGTTAACGCTTAGATGATAATTTTCTCACCTTTACTTATCCAATATTCGGTGTGAAGTCCAATATTATTTTTTCACTTTTAAACCTTTGGTTCTTCTTCAGGTGAAAAAACGGGCAAACCAATTTACGTTCGATTGAGCTGATCTTTTTTGAAAGAATTCTGAAATGGAATATCGTCGGAAACCCGTGCAATCGTTGTCATCATTTGCGCATGCGCCATTGTGAGCCTAACTTTCATCTCATCATGTGTCGTATACCAGGGTTTGCTACGCTACTGATAATGATATTTCTTCTTTGCTGTTGATACAATTNATTGAGTGCAAAGCTGATAATGGCTGTAGTAAAGCCAAAAACAGTACCATTTATTTTCTTATAATAATGGATTGAAATCCAACATTAGAATTTTGTGTTTTTATACACGTTTTCATTGGCATTATAACAATAAAATGATTATTCTTACAATTGCAATATGATTTAATTATAAAAGAGACTTTTCTGGAAGTAGTAAATAATCTTAACTATAATTGATGAAGCATAGATCTTTGTTGAAAGCTGAATATTTCCTAAAACAATATTGAATTGCTTCACTCCCTATGTTGAAATTATTAATGTTTCTTGGAGTTTGTTTGATTGAAAACCTACGTTTTAATTAACCAAATGATCTGCCAGATATTTTATTGGGATATTTTGAGTCTAATTAGTAAACTGAAACAAACTTAAAATAGCCTGATAAAAATCTGGCAGATTATTTATTTATTCTAATAAATTGAGTTAAGGACATTATCTTATATTTTAATTAAATATTTTCAGAATTAAATATATTAAATATAAATTTAAATAATATGTGTGATATTTCTATCTTTATTACATTAGGAATCATATTGGTAGAATGTCAATATTGAAAAAATTTAAATTAAAAAAACGAAATGAATTTGCTATAAAATCATTTTTTTTTAATGTTACAATTTATATGTAAGTTTTTGTAGGAAAAAAAATTAGGAATTAAGATTATTATTAATTCTGAAATCAAATTAGAATTATTTTAATGTATTTTCTTTATTTTCAACATATCTAATTTTAAATNTAAACAATTCTTGCCTATTGTTTAAATTAAATAACTAAATTTACTCTCCAGACATTCAACACAATCGAGCGAGTCGAGGGAGAGACTGGATTTTCCGAATCGTCTCTCCCACACAGGTACATCCAATAGAAATTGCAGCTCCTTCGAGAGACGAAATGACTGACTGGGTTCAGAAAATAAGAGAGACTGCACAGTCGGCCAATGACATGGTAAGATTTATCGATACTTTTTACTAAATTATTTTGAAACATACCCTAATGAACTGTAAACAAACATCATCACTAAACCCGATATATATATGCTTTGCTGGGGTTTGCGATGGCCGTTGAGTGCCTTAGAAGATGTTTACAGGACGAGGGCACAATTGCGTCCCCAGCTGGCACCATAATAACTGTCAATGGTTATAACCTATTCTTATATATACTGGAAGAGGAGATTGGACTGGAGGTCCGGGTAGCATAATTGGCAACGCATCTGCACAGTAAGCAGGAGTTATGGGTTTGAGTCCCACTCCGGTCCAATTCTTTTCTTCCAGTAGTTCTAAATTATTTAATTAAAATTATAATTATTAAATTTATCAAGAGATGGCACCTAATGCCTAATTCTATTGCCAAATTGTCTTATAATTTATTAATATTATAGCTGTTTCTAGTCCAATAATAAACAGCATTGGTTGGTGTGTAGCTAATGAACTGTTTTGAAGCAGTATATTTAATATCAATGTTACACATAATATCGCCATTATTATATATTATCTTTCAAATAGTTTTTGTGATATTTGTGATTAATTCAATAATAGTATATTAAACTAACTGAATATTGAGCAAAATTGATCTTATTATTAATATATTTTTTCATACTTGCATTATTTTAAAAGAACAATTGGATTCCAATCTTAGAACGAACAATTTTTAAAAAATTATATTCAAACATATGC
Source organism: Centruroides sculpturatus (assembly GCF_000671375.1). Lineage (NCBI taxonomy): Eukaryota > Metazoa > Arthropoda > Arachnida > Scorpiones > Buthidae > Centruroides > Centruroides sculpturatus. The sequence continues at coordinate 143,682 of NW_019384727.1, forward strand.
ACATGTTATGTATCATTGTTGTTTCTTTGTTCTTCGCATACGTAGCGCCACGCATAGGAAAGCACGTTGCCATCTTTGGTGTTAATACATCTCCCTTCTGGCCAGCTCTGTATATCTCCAGGGCTGTATATAACACCAAAGATGGCAACGCGCTTTCCTATGCATGGCGCTATGTATGCAAAGAACAAGGAAACGATGACGATACATAACACGCGCATATGTTCGAATATAATTTTTTAAAAATTGTTTGTTCTAAGATTGGAATCCAATTGTTCTTTTAACCTGATGCAGACCTCGACTGAGGCTGAAAATATTTGTTTTACGAATGGTTAAGAAGTACCAGACAATAAAGGTAAACGAGTGAGTACAAGGTTTTTCAAAATACCGGTATTTGGAATAGAAGAGTTGGGCTTTATATATACACTGCAGCTGACACTAAATGAATGTATATTTTCTCAACAAAATGTGAAAACTATAATCACAATTAATAGAAATATTGTCACACATTTTAATCATTCTGCGTAGCTGTAAGCAAATTGGAAGATTTGCAAGACAAGTTAAGTTTGCAGAAACACAAATTAATTCAAGATGTTCCTACTTGCTGGAATTCTACATACTATATGGTGGAACAGCAAAAAGCCCTTGTCACATATGCTATATATCAGGGGTGTCCAACCTTTTTGTTTCTCTGGGCCACATTGGAAGATGTCATGAAATTTTGGGCCACAAGTATATTATACATACTTGTGGCCCAATCATTAAATATATTTGTATATTTAAGGATTAACATGTCTAGATTATAGAAATAAGTATTAAATCTTTATCACGAAAAAGGATATTTTAAAAAATTACTTCTACAGACACTTTTAATTTCTACATAGAAATAGATAAATTCATTTATTATAAAAGAGATGAACAAAAATTTATCTGAAAAACACAAATATTTGTTAATTTTAAAATTTTGCTGGATGATAAAATTTTTTTAAATAAAAAGACATAGTTGCTTCCAAAAAGCTTTGTTGATCACCATTTATTCTGGAACATTTTAAAGAAATAAACGGTGATCAACAAATAATTGTAAAAGCCTTACTGTCCTTAAATTCTAATGTATTGTTAATTGTCTACTTGGACTTTACTTATTAATAGGTCTTAATACTGGTGTTTAAAGATTGGCACAGCAATTAGAGTTAGTTCAGGAAAGAACAAAATTTCTTTATTATATCACCTGTAGTAATAATTTCTGTTTATATGTCAGAAATTATTACTACGGCTAGAGAGGTCTACAGCTCCTGATTTTGGACAAGGAGAAGTTTGTTTTGTGCAAGGAAGAGGATTTTCTGACCAGAGCCTCGGATTTCCTCAGGCTTTCCCATGCTGAAGTTTTACAGTCTGATCCAACCCCTTCGGTACTAAGGAAGGCTAGGAAAATAATATCTCTTCCAAGTATTTCCGCTCTTCCTGCATGTGTGGATCCGCCGCCCAATGTAGCTTGTCCTAGGCTCTTTTTTGAAGTAAAAACCCATAAGGAGAACTGGCCTCTAAAACTGCTGGTTAATAAAAGGTCCCACCCAACCTACCACCTGGAGAAGGCTATAGCTAAGTTACTGGGTGGGCTCCTTCCTCCATCGCCCCTAGTTACGTCATCGTCCATTGCAGCAAAGGCCGCTATTTCTTCTGTATTGGATAATCTATCCCATAGCAATTACAACTTCTACAAGATGGATGTGGTTGCACTTGGTACCACAGTTTGAGGTGGTTATGCTTGCCAATGCTATGCTTGTTAAGGAGAGCTTTATAGCGCAGCAAATCCTAGAAATACGAGAGGCCTTGCTTTTTATCATGGAAAATAATTACTTTCGGTTCAACGGGAAAGTATATCTACAGAAACAAGGGGTACCTATGAGCTCTCTGATATATTGGCAAAATTACTCATGAGGCGTGTTGAGCAGAGAGTATTTAGCTCCCCTCTCACCGTAGCATACCCGCTATTATATCTTAGATACGTGGACGATATCATAGTAGCCTGGCAACACACGGAAGAGAAATTCCGTATCCTCAAAAGTTATCTTATGGAGGTTTATTCTACCATTAAGTTTACCTGGGAAAAGGAAAAGGGAGGTGAGATTGCGTTTTTAGATTTAAAGATCACCAAAGCCCAGGATGGGATAGAGTTCTCCATGTTCCATAAGTTCAACAGCATACCTCCTTTAATCCCTGCCACCGCGTACCAACCGCAGCACTACGTCAACGCAGCTATTGCCCCTCTAATTAGAAGGGCCTTTTTGTTGTCTTCCAATCAAGCTCTTGTCAACATCGAGCTTGAAGCTATAAGTGCGGCAGGTTATGCTAGATATAAGTACAGGTACATCCTTAGAAAAGTTAAACGGTCTCTATTTCCTGACACAACTTTGCAGGCCTCGGAAGAATGTACGATAATCCAGCTGTCATTACCATTCTGTGGCCATATTACTGGCCGCATTTGCCGTATTTTTAGGCAGCATGCGCTTTTCCTGCCAGTGTTGCCGCGACCAAACCTTAGAAGAGTGTTATGCAATGACAGGGATCCTTTTTTTGTGCTAGAGCAGTCTGGAGTGTATTCCATCCCATTGGAAAGTACAATAGCCGGTACACATACCCAGTATATCGGAGCGACATCCAGAATGTTGTCTTGCCGCATCTCCGAACACAAACAATCTATTAGTATGGGTAGGTGCGACACTGAGTTGGCAAGATTGGTGTTGCAACACCAATACACTCTGATGTGAAACCAAGTGGGGATACTCAAACAGTGTGATAGCAGGAACCTCTTGTATATATGGGAGGTACTATTTACCAGCGTTGCTAAATCCATGCAACACCCCCACGCTGGATGTGCCTTCCTTGTGGGTCAACTTATACAACAGGTTAAAACAACATCACTAGCTCCGCATTCTCGCAAAATAATCTATTGCTCATGCGCGTCGGCATTGAGCGCGCATCTTTCAAATTCTCTGTTTTGTTCTATTTTGAGTTTATTCCAATGCTGGTTTGCCGTTGCTGTAATTTGAATTTGAAAGTTATTAACTGTTCTATCAACCTGAAGAAGACGAAAATAGTTTCGTTGAAAGCGCTAGTTGTTTGTAGTGATAGCTGTAGGTTGTTAACGCTTAGATGATAATTTTCTCACCTTTACTTATCCAATATTCGGTGTGAAGTCCAATATTATTTTTTCACTTTTAAACCTTTGGTTCTTCTTCAGGTGAAAAAACGGGCAAACCAATTTACGTTCGATTGAGCTGATCTTTTTTGAAAGAATTCTGAAATGGAATATCGTCGGAAACCCGTGCAATCGTTGTCATCATTTGCGCATGCGCCATTGTGAGCCTAACTTTCATCTCATCATGTGTCGTATACCAGGGTTTGCTACGCTACTGATAATGATATTTCTTCTTTGCTGTTGATACAATTGTTACCCTGAGCTGCTTTGTGTATATCAATCACTTCCATCAAATGCAAATGGTGTATATTATCCTGGCTTGATTAAATAAAGGTTTCCGACGATATTCCATTTCAGAATTCTTTCAAAAAAGATCAGCTCAATTGAATGTAAATTGGTTTGCCCGTTTTTCACCTGGTGAAGAATCAAAGGTTCAAAAACATTAGTGAAAGACATAAAAGTGGAATTAAGCACCATTTTTAGTTTATGTTGGAAGTAAGATCCAAAACTGTATGCAGAACAAATGGATGCAGCCCATTCATGAACTGATGCAATTCTTAACTGAACACAGACACTTTTGTGTATATCTTAAGAGATTCCAACTCATAGATAAAGATCACTGTAATCTCTGTGATACTCAAGATGGTGTATTACACTATCTTTTCAACTGTCCCGTGTTTGAGGATATTAGGCACCTCTGGAGGCAGCAAGTAAATCTAAACAATATGGACTGGCCTACAAACCCAGACTTCCTTGTTCATAATAAGGCCCATTTTAGCCTCTTCAAAGAGCTTATCAAACTTTATCTGACTAGAAGTGATATTTGTTAATCTACAAGTGGCATCTTGATGTGCATTATTGTTTATCTGTGACTCAAGACCTTCTGTGCAGGCTAAAGACTGCCCTAATGTATTCAACAAACTTATTATGTGTTCCTTCACCTGTAATGATATATGTCAACCTGAGGTGTATCACCATCTATTATGTGGCATGCTTACTATAATATAATGTACGTTTTTGTTTTTGCTCTAGAATGAACTAGAAGTGTGGTAACACTTAACTGTATAATGTAATGCAGCTATGTCTATGCATATACTTGCATTTATTTACTTTATTTTTTTAGTTTTGCTTTTTTTGTTTTTTTTTGTTTATTTATTTTCTCTTTTTCTCTCTACTACTATCCTAACATTTGTCTTTGGATTATTTTGCAATTGTCATCAGCATGTAACATCAATGTAATCTTTTCTATAATTTTTTGCCTGATTATGCCAGGTGGTGTCAGGCTAAGTGTATGTTCGCTGACTTCCAGGGTGAATTATTAATCTCGCGTCAGGATGATCTAGGGTCATTCACATGTGGGTGTGGCGGAGGAGACACAGATGACAAGAATCTCACAAAATCCCGTTTATTTTAAACGTAAAATAACTTACACTATGAAACAAAAATGTTCTTTAAACAATTGGGTGTTCAAATTGTTGAGGGTGTTTTCTAATGTTGCTCGAAGGTAGGCCTTGGGGCAATGGCAGGTGTGGAGATTCGTCAGTCGGTGTTGGCGGTCTGAATCCGTAGTCACAGATTACAAGTTGCGCACAACAGATGGAAAACTGCTCCTGTGTGTTGACTAACCGTGTGCAGGTGCAGAGTTGCACAATTTTCAGAAAGTGAGTCTGTCCTTGAAGATCGGGGATTATATCAATTTACGTTCTTTGTTTTGTTTTCTTCTGATTGGCTCCATGTCCCTTTTTTCTCGCTTCCCGATTGGTTCCTCGTCTGTCTCTAAGCAAAAGATGATTCCTGTTCAAGTCACCAGAAAGATCCACTTTGAAGAATCTACTTGACACCATCCGTTACTCTGGATGCGAAATGTTGATGGAACTTTGAAACTTGCACTCATATTTTCCACCATTGTTGTCTAATCTGTGACATTTTTTAAATTTAACGACCCGACGTGAACACACAATGTCCCTTTTCGTTATTAACCTTTCCTCTTTTCAAAATTTTTATGTTCTAATTATTTGTATATGAGTGACTTGTCAAAGGTCCATCTCTATTGGAGGTCATTCATTTACAATTATTAATCATTTAATTATTGTGTTATGTTTACATCAATAGCATTTTTTTTTCTTCTTCTTCTTGTCGCGGTTTCGTGTGACTAGCACAACTAATTTGATCTTTGATCGGTTTTTAACAATAGACAATTTTTTTTCTAGTTTCGTTTTAATAAATTTCTAATAATAAATGTTTAATTTCAACCCGTTTTTGGGACCTCACATAAGTAATAAAGATTATTTGATGATGATGATGATGTCGACAGTTAATAATTGGAGTTAATTATTATATTTATGATTATCATGAAACAGAAATTGAAATTAAAGAATAAGAAAGATACTGAATTTAATTAATTTTTGTCTCTATGTATTGTTTCGTCTAATACATTTACACGGTAGTTGTAGATTATATGTAATTTATGTTTGCATTCTGTTGCAGTTAGCTTAAAGATTATTAATATTGGATATTTCAGATTAAATTTTAAATATATTATTTATTTCATTGCTGATTAAAACATTAATTTTGTAGTTGAAAAGAGGACGTGAAGTGGAACGAACTCTTCGCATAGCGAGAGAATTATCAAACTTAATTATTTATTGCAAATCCGTTCAGTTTTGTCCCGAAAGTAAGTTTTCTTTTCTCAAATTTTAGACTCCAAAATTTGCATTTTAAAAGACAAAGAAACTAATCATTTATATTCATTCTTATTACAAAGAATATCATCTTTTTGTTTGCATTTTCATAAAAATACAGAATTGTATTAGAAATCTTAAAATTTTATTTGAAATAATAAGATTTAAAGATGATGATGATAATTTGTTTGTAAAAATTTTATTGTAAAATTTTAAAACAAAAGATATAAGATTTCTAATAACTGTGTATTTTATATTTTAATGAAGACTAGTTATTATTTATTAAATTATGTTGCAGGATACTGAAGTCTCCAAGTCTCCAAAAGCTGGAATGTACACAAATTAAAACTAAACACTTCACGCACAATCTTTCAGTAAATAATATGTATTAGAATTAATTAAAAACAATTATTTAATTTTATATTTATTATAAATATAAATATATAAATTTACATCTTATAAATGTCACTTGCACTTTCATGTATTTAAAACAAACTGCCATTCAATTGACTTGTTAACTTGATTAACTAGGTAATGTGATATCATTTCTAGAGATATGTTAACCAGTTGGATAAAGTCCATTTGCCTTTAAAGCAGGGATGTAGTTGTAACTTAAAGTGCTTGGTGCTAACTGGTACCCAAGTTTGAATCACTACTATCTACAGAGGCACCACCATCTATGGAGTTTCGTATGAGCAATGCACTACTTTGCGGCACAATATCTGCAAAAGTGCCTAAATCTGCCATGCCAAACCTATATATTGCTAATCAGTGCAAAAAACTATGCAAGAAATAATTTTCTCATTTTATTGGCCAAGGTACCTTATAGTACCAGGGTGGCCAAGCTCCTTGATAGTCTGAGCCATTTTTCAAAATTTGAAATTTTTCGCGAGCCGCAATTACATACATATTAAAAAGGTATGCAAAAAATTACAGATTACAAATTATATCCATAGCAAGAGTGATACAAATTGTTTCCTCCAGAGCACAATGTCAACTGTCTGTTGCAATGACAGTTTAGAAATTCAAAATCAGTCTGGAGTCGGTCGATAATGGATGATTACGCCACTGTTTATGTTCGTTCGCACAGTTTTCGATGAGTCATATCATTCTTAACTTGGACGGAAATGAAATTTGTTACAACGTTGCACTTAGTCTTTCATATTTGTTGTTAGTAATTTAAAAGACATTTTGAAACACATACGGAACGATAATAATTTTTTAAAATATAATAAACACAAAAATGAAAAGGGAACTCAGGTACATTTATCGAGAGCCACAAATAATCCTTCAAAGAGCTGCATGTGGCTCGCGAGCCGCAGGTTGGCCACCCCTGTTATAGTACATAGGCTAAAGTTCAACCTAGATGTTCACAAAGTACAAGGGCTTTGCCCTACTTAAAAAAAAGTATTTAGGTACCTCCCTGATACATTCAGGCATGAATACAGCACTGCTTTAAAGATAAAGAGAAAAAATCGATATTCTTCTTTTTAAATGAATTACTGAATTACAAGATGGTTATCTCACTTGGACATTATAAGTGGCTATTTACACAGATTAAGCTTCCACAGCACAATTTTTTTTATGTACTTGGTACTAATCTGGAAATTGAAAATGTCTTCAACACAGTTTGGTAGCCTCTCCTTCTCTCTAGGCTCTGGGACATGGAATGTCCCTACAACATCTATAAAATCATTATCAATTACTTTAAAGAGATGAAAGCAGTCCTCTTTAATGGTAACCTTTCTTTTGAGAGAAATATTGAACAGGGATGCCCACAAGTGTCAGTTATTGGCCCTGCTTTGTGGAATGTTCTCTTCAATGATTTCCTTGTTCAGAAGTTTGGGGAGGACTTTAAGCTTGCTTACGCTGATGACTTCTTTCTCCTGATTGCAGACTATTCTCAGTGGCACCTGGAGGAGAGAACAAATGTGGTATTTAACAGGGTCTTGGAGTGGGGAAGAAACAACACGTAAAGTACTACATTATTTTTCCAACTTTTCCAACAATTATTGACACGACTATGTGCCGGAAATAGCTGTTCCCTAACGGGTACTTTACACGGATTCGCGTTAGTGTACCAGGCCTGGACTTTAAGCGTGCACTGAATTAAATAATGACAAAGTTTGTCAAAAACAAATCAAATATTTAATAAAAAATTCTAATAATATTTAGTAAAATCAAATAACAATTTATTCAATGAAAATCAATAAGAATCAACCCGACAAAACTCAAATCAATCTATTTTCTAACTTAATTCTATTCCCCTTTGGAATTCGACAAAAATCAAAGACTTAATTTATGTACAATAATTCTTATGAATTAAAGATCCTAATCGTCACCTCAATATACCAGGAACCCTTTTTCTCAACTCTCAAGACTTTCTCTAATTGTCGATCCACAAATCGAATAACTTCAAAATCGCCTTGGAACTATTTTATCCTATCGGACACCTCTCTCTCATTTGCTGCTACAAAGCTCACCACGCTCGTTGCTAACAGAAGCTCATCTCGTTTATCTTCACTTGATGTTCAGACTTTATGCTGTGAGGTGATGTCACAATTCTGAATGCGATCACTCCCCTCATTTACATACTTATTTGCTAACAATAAACTTTTTCTATTTGTCTGGCAGCCTATTTTCTGACAATACTTGCTAACCTTTTACATTATTCTTTTTGACAATTTTTAGGATGTTTTTTATTCTTTACGGTTTAGCGAGTCCCTAAGTTGTGCTTGTGGGGTCTCCCCCCTTTTCTTGGTGCGGACTTACTTTTTTCCACTTGGGAGCGCGAGTGTGCGCGAGTTTTTTCTACGGCGCTTTTCTCTCGTCGATGAATTGGTTTCTCTTCTATTTTTAAGTTTCTAAGGTGAATGGTGAGGAAACCTTTGTCCTAACAAAACATAAGCCCCAAACAAAAATATAATATAATATAAAAAATAAANCAAAGTAATGAGGAAAAAAACAAAATCATAACTAGTAAATGTATATTTTTATAACTTGCAAACAAGTAAAAAATAAATAAATAAAATAAATATAATATAAAAAAAGCAAAAATAAAAGTAAATAAAAATAATGCTCGGACTTGGTTCCTTACAAACAGACTCTTTCAATCCCGGAAAATGTAAGGTTATTGTATTCACTGCCAAAAGAAAACAGTCCCTCTAAGTGTTCCAAAATTAGGATGGGTGGTACTAGCATCAAGTGCTACAAGCAAATAAAATATTTGGGGATGTATTGTATCTTGACCACAAGTTATCATTGGTATCAATATATATAAGGTATATCACAGACAGGACCAGCATTATTTTTAATGGGCTGGGAAGACAGGTTGGGATCTCCATAAAGAAAATTTGGAAATAATTTATGATAGTGTATTTGTACCAATTATTTCCTATGCCCCTCTGCTGCTTGGGTGGAGAACAATGATATGATCTACATGAAAAGAAGGCTCTTTAGTGCCCAGAGGCATGCTCTATTACTTCTGGTCCAGGTATACAGGACTACTTCAACCTGTGCCTATCCTTCAGGTTCTTGATGGAAATTTGGATATTTGGTCCTACCTCCTCTCCTGTAGTTTTGCTGTTCCAGCACTTTCCTTGGACAATGATCATACATTACCTCCTCTCTAATGATCATTAGAGAGGAGGTAATGTATTAGTGACACTCTACCTTCCTATCTCTGATTGCTCTTAGCAACTCAGCCTCTCAAAGAGTCCCACCTAACCATCTTTACTGATGGCTCCAAAACTGAAAATGGGGTTGGCTGTACATTTTATGCTAATGATGAAGAAATAATGTATCGGCAAATGCATGTACATTAGGCCTGTACAGTTCTGCAGGCAGAGCAACGTGCAATTTTCAGTGCTATTGAATGATGTGGAAGGAGCAGCTGCTCCCAGAGAATCAACATTTCACAGACTCTGCAATTTCCATTTAAATCCTTATGAACAGTGAGAACACTAATCCCAATAAAACAAATTTACTTCACTGATACTGCTTAAAAATGTTCTAATGTTCAGCCAAATCAATGTACCATACATGCAACGATTTTAAAGCACAGAGTAGAGCTCAAAGTCTTTTTCTGTGCCAATATTCATTTTTCCTATTTATTATCTTGGTAATATTGCTTCATCCAAAACTTCCTATAGTTGTAGTCTGTATAGGGTGAACTTTATTTGCATGTTCAGTCTTACTGTCAAATCTGCTTCCACTATTCTTATGCTACAACTTTCAAAATTTTCTTTACTTACATGTTTTAGTTTGACTTTACTTTTTCAACCTGATTTCACCAGTTTTTCATGGGATTGCATAAAAGCAATTATTCTTGCCTTTTTACAAGATTTTTTTATTTAAACAAGTCTTACATGAAGTCTTGGATGTTAAGGTTAGCAACTTCAATCACATGTGGGGGCCATCACAATCTGTCTAACATGGATCACTTTCCAAATATTAATAGTAGACCGATATTAATTAGTAGTCAGTCATTGACCATTCTGTCTTTCAGGAGGAGGTCAATGACTACATTTGGTTAAATTAACTTCAACCCTCTTCTGCAACAGTTTATTCTTCTTATTGGACCAGTGGTATATTGGCATTTGAATAGGAAAATTACATAATATGAGGTTAACCATCTGCACAAAGTATGATTTAAGTGGTTTTCAAGTGTGCCAAGTTTAAATATTTGGTTCATTTTTGTAAAGTTTCATTCATTGGCAGATTATCATTTGATATTCAGCTGTGATTGGTATAGTTTGTTAGAGTTAACATTAGAAAAAAATATGATATTGGAAAAAATTTATGGTATATTTTCACTTGTTGATTACTTGACCAATGAAATTGCTCTATTTTTTTATCATTCAAGTATCGCAATAAACATGACAATGGTAGGATAAAATAAAATTCTCTTTATATGGTTTTCATTTTAATATTTGTTATGTTATAGTATTGATTTATATAACTATGAAGGTTATCTTATGTAAGGGTTTATCACAACAAGTGAGCAATCTAACACATTTTAAAAATTCTTTAAATTGTGTACAGTTAAAGAATAAAGGATTTTTAAGATGTGTTAGATTGGTCACTTGGTATGATAAACCCTTACATAAGGTAACCTTCATAGTTACATATCAAATACAGTAAAACCTGTCTATGGCGACCACCCACGGTTCTTTTAAAAAGTGGTCTTTTAGACAGGTGGTCGTCCAATACAGGTGGTCCTGTAATAACGTATTTCCGTACGTATTTTGCGCACTTTTTAGCCATTTCTACTAAACAAAACTCGAGGTGAGCAAAAATAAGCGAATTTTTTCAACGATAGGGCTATATTGGTATTGTATTTTATTCTTATCGGATAACCCGATTTACAGGAGTCGTCATGATATTATAAGACAGATTTAACACCAATATTTTAAAGATTAATACAATACTCGCATTTTCTCGATTATAATGCACACTTTCTTTTTTCCGACTTAATTAATTCGACTCGGTTCTTTTCGTTCGCTCCTCAGTTACGTGTATTACGTCATCAATATACAAGCGCGTCCTATCTCTCCATCACTTTGCTTTTGGTTTTCGTTAGTTTAATCTTATTTTAACTTTAAAAATACTGTATTTTTTAATATTTAATATTTTCTTAATTAATTAAGTACAATAAGAAAAATTATTAATTAATAATAAAACGATTTTATTATTTTTTCTCATTATACGATTTCATTACAATCGCGGAATCGAAAAAGGAAGTAAAACTGATTTTTGCATTAATGCGTTTATTGTTTTTTGAATATTTTGCCTGCGAAAATTACTTGGATATTATTTTTCTAAAAATATCGTGGAAATAAGGTAGGTTGATACAGAAACTATTTATCGCACGTGTACTGTATATGAGCTTCAAAATAAATAAATAAAAATAGATTTTATCAAACGATGAGATCAGCCGATTAATTGTATCGTGTACAATATTTTACACCCCCAAGGAAAATACTGTAGGTCTAGGGTAAAATAAATTTTGTTTTCCCACAGTTAAACTTCGCCGCTAATTGCTGTTGTGATAACTTTAATACGATCTTCTAACGACAGCACTTTGCATTTCGGACATTTTCCAACAAACTGAAATGAATTTTCTTTGTTGCTAGACTAATTTATTAACACCTGCACCTAATTTCGAGGGTGGGAGAAGTGCCCTGGATGGGTTCGAACAAGAGTTTAGACTAATTTATTATATTAGGAGGGAAAACGTTGTTGAGATGGGTTCTTACAATAGTTTAGACCAGATACATTCGCGAAAGTGGTCGCTTATTACAGGTGTTGTATGTTGTTTCGGACCAAAACTCGATGCCCGCGGTCGCGTTACACAGGTGGTCGTTTAATACAGGTAACTTATACGAAGACTCTATGGATAAACTATTCCGTGCCAGAAATTTTTGCCCATTTTGACAGGTGCCCGTCGAATGCAGGTGGTCGCCTAAGCAGTTTTCACTGTACTACAATATATAATAGAAGGGTTAGAAGTACAAAATAATCTTACTGTTTTTTCTTATTTTTTGTCTGGGCTGACCTGCTAGTAGACATTACTTTTGATATATTAAAAGTAATTTGGTTTAAAAAGTTAAGAAATTATTCATCAATTGACTAATCTGTAATTATTGATACACAGTGTGATCAAAAAGGACTTTGAAAATGTATGGAATTTTACATAGAAGACTTACAGAATCAGTCAAGGCGTTAATTTATAGCAAAACATCAAAATTTATTCAAAACAATCATTTTAGTCTGATGCAAATGCCATTGATAATAAAGCAGACCTAAATTCAATTTCTTGCCAAACTAGAAGTGACATATCTGTTGCCACTGAATGGTTTTTAAATATTTAAATTGAAAATTTATAAGGGGAGATAATGTAAATTGGATATTTATAGTAAATACTTTAATCAAAAGCTTTCAGTTATTTTCCAGTAAGGGTTAATTCAAAAATGTTTTTCTGATAAACATTTTTGATCTGAAATTGAAAATCTTTGGGTCTTGATTCTATATTCATTGACAGTATGCTTAAATCAAACAATAATGTTTTTTTAAAAAATTAAACAAAAGAGATTCTTGGGATATATAAAATAGAAATAAAAGTAACAAAAAATATACAATTAAAATAAACATTTAAAGACTATATAACAAAACAGAGAAGTTTTCGTTACATTGTCCCTATGTCATGTTGTTATGTTATATTTGGTCACGTGATCGTATAAGGATTGTCATGCACACAATAGTTGTTTTTCATCTTTAAAATTTATGCAATGACCCTTTTTTCTCAGATTTAAATATATCTAATGCTTCTTGTATCTTGATGGAGTTGTCATATTTTGTTCTTTTGATGACGGTAGACTTGTCAAGGAAGGCTTGCACCTCGTTATCTGTTGTGTATGTGGCTAGGGCTAGTGGTTAGTTTCTTTTTGTTGATATTGTGTTTATTTTTAGCTACTTTTGAGTGACTTTGTGATGGAACCAATATATTCAAGTTTGTAGCCAAATCTGTCATCTTTCAAAGGAACTTCATATACCCCCGGTACCGTAAGATTATTATTCTTATCTTTTCCGTTCTTAAGAATGTTAAAGATGATAGGATTGCATCTGAAAGTTTATTTTGTTTCTTTTAGGTTTGCTATTTCTTTATACAGTGTAGCATATTATTGTTATATTCTAGAATGATACAGCTTGTATTTCTATGTTGATTGTTTCCATTTTCATCTTTAGGATCCAAGTTGTGAGTGTTATTGGGAATTGTACTGGCTAAATTTCTGATTAAGATTTTGGGATAACTGTGCATTGTGGCTATTCGTTCCAAGGTGTTTTAGTTCTTTGATTGTGTTGGAATAGTTTGTAGTGGGTAAAAGCTCTTTTGGTTAAGGTCCTAAAGGCTGCAATTTTATATATATAAGGGTCGTGGGAGCTAACCAGTATGAAAGAGGGTATGTATGTTGACTTGTAGTAAGCTTTTTTATGGACCCAGTTATTATTGATGTTGATTTTGAGATGTAGGAAATGTATTTCTGTGCTGCTGGCTTGGTCTAATTTTATAGTGAGACCATAGGGGTTGTTGTTCATTTGTTGTATGAATTTATTCATCTCTGTAGTTTGTTTTCATATAATAATAACATCAACAACATATCTTTTGTAAACAAAAACAGTTGTCATACACATGGCAATCCTTATACGACCACATGACCAAATATAACGTAACATGACATAGGGACAATATAACGAAAAGTTCTCTGTTTTGTTATATAGTTAAATATAGGTGTGAAGTGTAATTCATTTTAGTCTTTAAATGCTTATTTTAATTGTATATTTTGTAATTTTATATTTATTGTTACTTTTATTTCAATTTTATATATCCCGAGAATCTCTTTCATTTAATTTTTCAAAAAACAACATTGTTTGATTTAAGCATTCTGTCAACAAGTATAGAATCAAGACCCAAAGAAGATTTTCAATTGCAGATCGAAAATGTTTGTCAGAAAAACTTTTTCGAATTAACCCATACTGGAAAATAACTAAAGGCTTTTGATGGAAGTATTTACTTTAACATTCCAGTTTAATAAGTGGTGTTTTATCTCATTTCTAGTAAAATTGGGTTTAAGACTTTGAGGTCTTCTAAACAAATAACTAACATTCCCTGCTATAAACATTCCAATGTTATCTGGGAAAACATTTATTAGAGCTAGTTTCATTAATTCAATATTCCATATTTTTGTATTAAAATATTTAGGGATAAATTGTTAACTTAAAATTTATATGTTGTAAGTATTCCAAATATAGCAGAATTATGCTGTAAAAAATTTTAATATTGAATATGAAGGTAATATAATTTTTGTGCAAATAATCAAAATCTGTTCTAGTTAGTACTTAAATACAGAAAGTTTAATTATAAGAATATACAACATAAGTTATACTTGATAACTATTATATTATGAAGATAATTAAGTAAAATTTTTAAATAATGGAAGTTACTCTTTTATGTTTTTTTTTTTTTTTAATTTCTAAAACTAGTTTGAATAATAAATTTAAGATAAATTTCTTCAAACTACTGTTCGGAAATATTATGGATATTTTAATATTTATAATTAATATACTTGAATAATTATTAATTTGAATTGTATAATTGAATGTTCCAAATTTATTTGTAATAATTAATTTTTCATTTTACAGAAATAGGAAATTTTACAGAAATGTCTTCCTTTCCTGAAACTAAAGTAGAAAAATGGATCAGTCCAAACAATTGCCAATTTTTCATTAAATATCCTTTTCAGTTTTACATATTTAGTCTATATATATATTTGAATCTAAAGAAAAATATGATATATATATCTATATATCATATTTTTCTTTTTTGTTTAATTACAGAAATACACAAAATAAGCAATAATAATCTTCACTGCCTCTCGTTTGATATTACAATTTCCAGATAAAATTTGTTAATATGCCTAACTGTTGATTTACATGGTATTTGAATTACATGATTTTGTTTTTAACACTGTTGGGAAAATGCTACAAAGTTTAGTTTTGCAGTTTAGCATGGTTTTTAATTAAAATATTCCTCAGTCTTTTATTTTCATTGATAAAAGTAATGTTTAGACATACGTTAACTACTATTAAGTTTTACCATATATACTCGCATATAAGACGAGGTTTTATTAATTTTTCATTGTTTCAATAACCTAGGTTGTCCTATACACGCAGGTGAAAAATTAATTTCGTTTTTGCAATAATTTTTGTAAGCCGTGTATTCATTTTTTACTGGATTCTCACCTTCTGGTGTTTAAAAACAAAAGTCTTTTGTCTGGGTCGTTTGAATTATTCTTGAGTATTATCAGGAGTAAAGCAACAGGAAAAGCAAAGCTTTTGAATTAAATTCCAAAATTACATGGAAGCTCGATATAAGTTTTAATTCATTCCCATGTGAAAACAGATGATTATTTGGAAATCAGAATTTGGAGAAACTCGTAAGTGTAATCGACAAAGAGTGAATTTGACTGTTAAGAATTGGCGAAAAAGGTTTCCAATAATTGTCCAGCTTTACATGAACAAATTATATTGTCGATTTTACAATATTTTTTCTTGAAGTTTAAAATGCCAGTAATTTTTGTGGGACAATGTATGCATTTACATACATTTGATGTTTTATTTGTGAATAAACGAAATAAAATTAGAATTGTATTAATAAATCTAATTATCTTTATTTTGATCTTTAATTTGATATCAGGCAATTGATTAAAAAAAATTAAATAGAAATAGAAATAAAAATAAGTTTTTATAGGGAGTATTGAGACAAGACTGTCAACATCTTTGGTAAACTAATTAGAAGAAAAAACTGGAGTCAAAGAAATTAGTAACAGAAGTGGTGCAAGATTTTCAACTAAAAAATAAGAAACACTTTTCTTTATCAACAAGCAAAGAAGATGCAGAATGAATTCATTCATTTTATAATTGTTAACAAAAAACTGGAACCTCAAACTATTTTTTTTATTTCCTGTATAAAAGTTTGTCTTGACCAGCTTCAAAGCCAGAAGTAAATCATTGGGGACTAGACAGGAAACCTGAAAAAATTCTGACTGGTATTTTTCTTTCCAACCAGCACTAGACTTATTAGCTACAGTCCCAAATGCTAAAAAAAGGCAACAGTAGCCTGAGTTTATGTGATGATAGAGAAAATATATATATATACAGGATGTCCCATCAAGACTGCATAAATTCTACAGAGTGGGAATTCTCTCTCAGAGTATATAAAAAATGATCCAAGAACCACACTTCTATGATCCACAGTTTTTGAGAAAAATGAGAAAGAAAAAGTATGACATTGCATCCGGTGCATGGAAAATAAGCTTTATTGGAAACATGAACGTCGATACTTGCATCTGACATTATGCTCACATTGGAGGATGCCGTGAAAAGTGCAGTTGTGTTGAATTGCCACGAGGGTGATAATACAATACAATTAAGACAGTACAAAAATAAAAGAACAGTTCATTTAATAAGAAATGATAACACAATGCACTAAAAAAAGAGATTGGATGCCAGCTCTAAGACATTTGCCCAGCTCTGCCCAAGAAAACAAAAAAAAAACAACCCAATATGTGGACACATGTGACAAAACAAAGATTCTCATGCCTTACAATTTTGGTAAACAGGCATGACTGTGTATTACAAAACAAAATTCTTACAACTAACTTAAAACTAACTTATAAGTATAGAGATGAAATGGAAAATTAAAATAGACAAAGGAAAGGGAAAAGAAAGGGTATCTATACTCAGTTGATTTTTTTTATGGAGATGATTACTTTCTGTGATTCTCAGTGAAATTTTCTTGTTTGTCTTTTTGGGGATGTTAATGTATCTTTTTATTGAAGATTAAAGGAGACCATCTTCATCAACAATTAATTGAAGCATCAGGATTCTTATTGCATGAAGCCTTAAAGAAAGTCCCTTGCTATGGTCAGGATTGACCTCTCCTCTCCACTATCTCTCCAGTCTGAACTCTCCTTCCCGGTTGGAAAACCATTAGGACTATGAGCCTAAAGGGAAGAAGTGACAGTTTTTTGACTGGGAAGTTTTCTCTCCCCACAGGATGGTTCAGAACATCAGTCATCAACTGATTGAATTAGAAATGAGGACATGATATGATATGATTAAAAGTGTTTGAAGGCCAAACCTTACGGCATAGCTTTTGAAAAGAAAGGATGAAGAGTTTTAGAGTAAATGAGAAGAGGGAAGAAACGTAAAGAATGATAGGAAAGTGTGAAATGGGAACTATGACGCTGGCGAGTTCCATTTATTGAGTATACGTTAATTACAACACATGGGGCGTAGCCCACAGAAAACAGTATGGTCAAAATATATACAGAGAATAAGTCCGCATATGGTATTGCCTCTAGGGAGACAGGGAATGCATGCAATTGGCAGCTATGCACATGGGCAACTGACTTGATACCCAAGAAGCTGCTGAAAATACCAACCTGGAATGGGTTGGTGTACAAAAGCACAAAAATTAAACGTGAAAATAATAAAACAAATAACTAAAAATAAATGTGAAAAGTCCCTTAACAGCCAACTCGGCCAGGTTACAGTGGGAATACAACAAAATACAAAAGAGTCCCCCAATGGCCAACATGGCCTGGAACCAGTGGGGTGGTAACAGGACTGGAATCCCCAAATGGCCAGCTTGGCCATATTACAATTGGTGTTCCGAATGAAGAGAGGGGTACAGTCTAGAACAAAGGGGCATGACCCCAATGCCCATGATGAAGTTCTTTAAAGTATTTAATGTCCATTTACTCATGAAAAAGTCCTTTGGGTCACAGGGCCAATGGAGGCCACACCTGTACAATGTCTTGGTGAGGGTCTTTCTCATTGTCCTAAACTTAGGACACGTGAAGATTATGTCGTGGGGGATCTTTGTCTTCACCTGAACCACAGTCACATACTGTATTTTGTCTCCTTTGTGGAGAAATCTTCTTAGGTAGGAATGGAAGTTCCCGTGCCCTGTAAGGATTTGGGATAGGTAAAAATCAGGGGTGAAGTACTCCATCTTTTGCTTACTTGCAATGTCTGGCAGGAAATCATGGGTAGTTCTTCCAATTGTATTGCTGTTCCATCTGGCTTGCTAGCCAAGACGGTAAGTTTTTTAAGTTCCTCATGAAACCAACAGCTGGGGAGCTCCCTGAACACTGGTTCCGTTGATGATCTTACCGCGTTCTTTGAAGAAGATCGGCCCTCCTATCCCCCCAATCTGGCATTGGGGGAATGAGAGGACTGACCTAATCCATGTAAATGAGACTTTGAGGCCTTTCCCAGATAAAAACTAGAGGAAGGTTACTATTTGTGCAATGATGTTCTGTTTTGTGTTTAATTTGTGGACTAGTAGTAACGCTGTCTTGCTGTCACTAAGAATTTCCACAGAAGTTTTGTTTTTCTTGTTAAAATGAGTGTCTACATACTGGAAACTTGAGTATTGCCAGGCAGAGAGCCTTGCAATACTCAAGGCCCTCTGCCTGGTTGACTGTACAATGCCATTTCAACTTTGCACCCATCTGTCAAATGTTTTGTTTATTTGGTCCAATGATAATTGCAGAACACCCTACGCATTCTGGGGTCTTTGACCCATCTGTAAAGATTTTGAACTGTGGCTGGTTGTCTTGGGTAGCGGTGTGGATATTGTTTATAGGATTCTGGCTGCAGGTGGGTACAGTTTGTGGTGCCTGTGGGTGTGCCATATTGTGTTTAATGATGTACTTGGCTATGCTTTTAATACATGCTGGAAGGTCAATCTCTGTAAGGAGACCACTAGGATTTCTACTTAGGTGAAAATTCCAGTATGTTTCCAGGATTTTGAGGTCTAAGGGAGCTAAGTTGCCAGTACCTGGAGTGTGTTGGTAGGTGCTGTTCTGTAGGCTCTTGCTACAGTTAGCAGGCAGGCCCATTGGATGGATGTTTCTTTTACTCTGTTGCTTGGTGACTGTTTTTTCCCATACCTCAGCCCCATAGAGTACTGCTGGTTCAATAGCACATTTGTAGATTGTTCTGCTAGTATGATGCTTTTACCTCATTGGTTTCTACAAATAGAGTGCAGAGAAGGAGTGAGTTTAGTACATTTTTCTTGATGTTCTGAAATGTTAGAAATGAGGACAGGTGAAGATTCTAAAAATGGAAAAAGACAAGAATTGAGGACAGAAGCTACAAACTAGAATATTCTGTTATAACTTAAAATTATGGCATACAACCACAATGCTCAAAATGACCACCGCACATATCAAGACATGCAAGCACACAATTCAGCATCATGTTGTCCACAAAAGTGAACACAGTATGAAGACGAACAACCAAGATCATGTAAACTCTTTTATGAAATCCAATCTAATGCGTAAATCAAATATTAAGTGTTTTTTATTTGGACAAACTTTTAATAATATTTCTAGTTAATAAAGGGTTTTTTTTTCTTGAATAATTTCCAAAATGTTTTCTTCTCTCTTTAAATAAATATAAAAGGTTACGAAACTTGTAAATAAATCAATAAATTCTTCTAGTTTTGAGAAGTCAACATTTTATTAAATAAAAGAAATGTTTTGATCAAAAGCCTAGAATGGTCAGATTTTGTTTGAAATATTTCTTTTTGTAACATACCATTTAGTCTGCCTGGAATTAAACCTAATGGGCTGTGTTACATAGATGAAAACAGGATCAAATGATTACTAGGCCTAGACTTTGGATTCTGGTCAGAAAAAATAACAAACTTTCTTGTCTGCAAGAAGAAAAGCAAGGTGACAACTCATGAAAAAACTCAAATTACTCGTCTTCATGCTGTGTTCACTTTTATGGACAACATGATGCTGGATCGTGTGCATGCAAGTATTTATTACACAAAAATGACTATTTATAATTAATGGAGTTAGCTAGACACAAAACTAAGTTAGTTTGTCAATAATTTGCATAAGACACTTAGTTACAAAAACCCTCAGAACTAATTAGTCAAACTGAACAAAACCGAAAGTAATATTTACTAGATTTTTCCACAAAAACTGAAAAAATTATCTGAAAATCCAATTACTTACAAAACTCTTAGAACCTGAACTGTCACAACAGGAATGTCAAAAGAATCCAATCTGTTTATTTGCTAGACCTCACCTCAAAAGTATTACTATTTCAGCACCTTTCTACATTTCCTACTCCTAATATTCATAACTGTCTTTAATTTGCTCAGTACAAGATAATGATCATTATCAACTTTGAAACACCTATAGGCTCTTGTATCTTCAGCTAAATGTATAATGTCTTTGACTACAATAATATAGTCAATTATGGTTTTCAGATTTCTAGTGTTTTATCTCCATGTGAATTTATGATTCTCTTTGTGTTGGAATATTAGTAAGCACTAGTGAGTGACAGGCACAAAACTTGAGTGGTCTTTTGCCCTTGCTGTTAGGTTTTTCTTTCTCCCCAAACTTATCTAAAATGCTGCTGTAGATGTAGTTGTTGTTCCCACTCTATTA
Source organism: Centruroides sculpturatus (assembly GCF_000671375.1). NCBI lineage: Eukaryota > Metazoa > Arthropoda > Arachnida > Scorpiones > Buthidae > Centruroides > Centruroides sculpturatus. Next base: position 164,594 of record NW_019384727.1, read on the forward strand.
TTAAGACCTGCAGCTAGAACTATCTTTTCATTATTATTTGTTTCTACTGCTGATCCCATAACATTATAAAGTTATAACTATCTCCTTCTCAAATTACTGGAGTAATCAAATAAAAACAAAACCTTTAAATACCAGTAACAGAACTTTAATGAAAAATTCTGAATGTTTTTGGCCTTCACCAAGGCCTGCATGTTCACGTATGCCACTGACCCGAACATGCATGCAGACCTCCAGAACATCAAATTAATTGGGCAGGCTTTCAAACGGACCATATTTATAGCCTAGAGGCTTTTGAAATATATAAAGCCAGCCTGACTGGCAAGTGTATTAACTTTAAGGATTGCAATATGGTATCATGTGCATGGAAGTACCTTTATAAAAAATTTGGGGAAAGTTAACCTATATTAATTCATCTCATACACTATGTACAGTACATCTTAAAAATGTATATGTGGAACATGGTCATACATTTACGATTTTTAGTCTATCTACCATATGAATTTAGCTTACATTGTGAGGTATTCGAAATTTTAAAAATTGATTTTTCGAATATTATGGTTCTGACATTCCAGTTTGGAATTCTGTTTCGTTAAAAATCGTGAGGCAGGCCTTGGTGAAGGCTGAAAACATTCAGAATTTTTTATTAAAGTTCTGTTACTGGTATTTAAAGGTTTTGTTTTTATTTGATTATAAAGTTCTTCTACATCTTCTTTCTTTTAGCCTTCAATAGGTCCATAGGCACAGATCTGTAAGCAGTTCTTTAAACTTTTCAAACTATATCAAATGAATTAATTTTAATTTTTACATTTACTTACAATTTCGGATTTAAGAAGTATAAATTTAGTAAAAATAGTATAAATTTGAAAGAAAATTCTGTATACTCTTAATAATCTAATATTAAATATATTTTTTTGATATACTTTAACTCTATCTGAATCTCTCATAATTACCATTTACACTGAGGGAAGATGTTAATGAACTGATTTAAAGAAAGATAACAAAATACAAATACAAAAATAACTAATTAAAAGGTTGAAGAAGCAACAGCGTAAGTGCATAGTAAGTCATATGCTGTTTTTATTTTGTCAATGTGTTATACAGTAAGGGACATGAGGGTCAGGGAATTTGTATGGAGTTGGTCAGGGAAAGTCATGGAATTTAAAACAAAAATTTGAGTAGGAGCCCTGCACATAGAGACCCAAAACAAATTAGTCTAACTCATATCTAGAAAAACTGTTTTCACAATGTTATGCAATACAGCTGATTTACATACCTTGTTTGTCTGTTGTTCCATCATTATTGTCTGTATTATGTTTTCCAGACAGGTTCTAATTATTTGCATGGTTTCCTTGTAACACCTAGTAAATATGGTTTTCTCAAGATGCTCTTATTAAGTCACTTTTTTAGTATATTTCTTCAAGAATTGGGAGAAGAATTATATTGGATATTTATGTTCTTTCCTGCAGCTATGAATCCATAGCACAAGTCTTTGAAATACTTGCTCCATATACTGCTGCTAATATTCCAGATCAGCGTAGATTCCATTGACCTTTTAGAATACCAGCTGTGAAGTGTGCATTTGTTACAAAAAATTTGGTAAAGAAAAGCATTCTGTATAATTTATGTCTTTCATACTTACAGTACCAAATGATATTAAAAATGAGCACAAAGGAAAATTACCAGACTTAAAGTGATTGTTGACATAAAGCTTCTTGGTCACAGAGACATTCTTCTCTGGGATTATATTGCACTGCCATTAAAGGCAAGAATTTCTCAGCTTATATTATTTGGCGTAATCCATTCTCTTAATTTCACTATCAAATACATGGTAACTCTTGGAATTTTATTAGAATCAGAAAGTACAGTACAGTGAATGGGTATGAAATCTTCAAACACATTAAATGTGTAATGCATAAAGCATACAAGTGAGTTCTGTATGCACATTGGACAATAATTTCACACTCATTACAGTTTTGATTTCAAATGCTTGATAATTCATTAGCATTGATGAGTGACTGTTACAATTCCATTAACACCTAGTAATGGACTTGTCATATTTAAGCTTTGAGTTTTGTTCGTGTGTACATATTTAATAGATTTTAGCATAAGGAAGTACAAATTGAACATACACAAACAGTGATGAAAACACAGTGTTATCTATGCATATGAAATATTTTGTTGAAATTCATAACTTGAAACTTGTTAAAAGTTCAAAGCAAGAAAAGTGGAAAAATGACTGAAAATGATGCAAAATGTCAATAATTACTTAAAAGTTGCAATAATGAGACAAATTATAGTAAACTGCATTTTAAACCTTTGTGTTCGGAACCTAGAGGGCCACTGGCCAAAATACTGGATCTAAAAGACTCACTTATAAGAAAGTAAAAAATGCGATATCAGTAAAATTGGCTTTAGTAGTGACAATCGATGCATTAATCATTAATAGGAAATTTAGCTAACAAATTGATTTATTAGTATTTACAAATCATAAACAATGAAAGGTTAAAGGTTTGATATTTATTTAACTTGTAATTAAATAGTTTTTAATTCTCTTATTAGACTGTTTTATCTGTTAAATATATATGGAATATACTTAACCACAGTTTAAGTATCACGAGAATCAATTTAGCCGTGTCTACCCGAAGGGAGCTCGCATAGATTCTTCCAATTACGATCCCGTTCGAATGTGGAATTGTGGCTGTCAGATGGTGGCCTTAAATTATCAAACTCCAGGTAAATCATTTCTATCAAATGCTTCTCAGTTATGTTTTGTTTAGAATGTTTTTTATCAAACATGTTGGCATAAATAAAATATTTGCAGATTAATATTATTTCTGTAGTTATTTTTTTAAAACAACTAGTTTAATGAACGTAGACACAATTCACAAAAGTTATTGTCGAGAATCATATTGCTAAATTAAAGTGGTTAGTGTCATTTGAGTGTTTCGAAACATAATCATTGCTTTTGTTAGCTATGGCCAATAAACAATAAACTCTTACTGGAACTAAATTGAATTATAAAATAATATAAATAATACCTTTTTAACTTTCCAGCAAAAACATTTAATTCATAAAAACGTTTTCAACCAATTTTAGTGNGCCAAAAAAGTAAAATGGCAAAACTGTATTTGGGACAAGACTATGTCTCGGAGACTCACTACTAAGCGGAATCACTTTGACGCTCAAGGTGAGTCTCATTCTCATTCTCCAATCTTCTGTGGTATCACTGCTTTTGGACGCGATCGTTCAAACTTCGCTGGCCATGACCACGAGGTCATCCACGATGCATTTTCAATGAAATTAACCTATCTAATTTCAAAATTTCTCTCCATTGCGTGTCGGCCTGGATTGAATTTTTGTCGATGCACAACGAAAAGTTCCCGTTTTTGAAAAAAATAATTGTGGCTATTGTATCATCCAAAATTATTTTTTTTATTTTGCACAAACAATATAGAGTTTAACCCGATTATAATGTCATCGAATGTAACAACAACCCTAATATAACGTCAAATTTTTATCGGTCCCGCAATTTTACTATACAGTACTAGATAATGTTAAAAAACCTACTTGTAACGACACCCTGTTTTAATATTGTATTTGAAGCACTCCCAAATTTACAAAATTAGATTACAAATTTTATTTAACATAGAAGAAACTACGTGTTCAGTCCTAAGATCAGAGTTTACTTCTTAGAATGACTGTGGGTGGTACTCTCCTCTACCCGACTTCGGTGGGGTGAGATGGCTGTTTTGCCTGTTTGTAGAAGAGGGTTGCCATTTTGTATTTTATTTTGACTCGATTCTCGGTCCCCTGACTACCTACAAGTCTAGATTTTTTTATGCGCAAATGATTTGGGCACCAAATATTCTCTGCCAAATATCAACTCTCGACATGTACTCCTTCATACCTCTATGCTAGTAAGAACATTGGGCAGTACGATTTTATAAACAAGACATAGTCTTGTCAATAAGATTGAAAGAATGGATTTTACATATTGGATATATTACGTAGATCGAATGTACAGAAATGACAGTGAAAAAAAAAATGTCACGGCTAGAAAGAAATTCATAACAGACGGATTTAAGTCAGAAACAGGACTATTGCTGGACACACTGAAGCAAGGAAAAGGAAATACTAACGATGGCAACAGTGCTAGAAGATTTTATTGTATACTATTAAATGCTATTTTATAATTTTTACAAAAAGTAAAATAATCATACAATATAAAATAATATAAATAATACCTTTTTAACAGTCCAGCAAAAACATTTAATTCATAAAAACGTTTTCAACCAATTTTAGTGGTCTTCATCAGTTATTCTAAGTCTCTTTTTGGAACTAAATCGAAATATAAAATAATATAAATAATACCTTTTTAACTTTCCAGCAAAAACATTTAATTCATAAAAACGTTTTCAACCAATTTTAGTGGTCTTCATCAGTTATTCTAATATTAAAAAGAACAAAGCATTCGAATTTATGCAATACAAAAATAAATAAAATCAAACAGCTCCTCGTCCAAAATGTTTTTATGAATTAAATGTTTTTGCTGGACTGTTAAAAAGGTGTTATTTATATTATTTTATATGGCCAATAAGAAATTAAGTTTTACTCCTTGTGATTTTAGAAGTTGTGGAGTGGTGGTAATTGCAGAAGGATGGTGGTACAAAATATTAAGAAATTTTAGATATTTTCTAAAAATCAGTTCATAATATAAAGAATATATTCTAGTGTGCAAATACCAAATACATTTAGTTCATTTTACAGTAAACTTAAAATAGAATCTATTTTGAATTAAAAATTGTAGAAATGAAGGTTAAGTGTCTATTTTGATGAAATATCAGATTCATAAAATATATTAACCTAACATAATATTGAATATAATTTGAATATGTCATTAAGTCAAAAACCTCAAAGAAATATGGTAGTGCAACTGACGATCATTGCCAGTAAGCAAAGTAGAATTCTTTGATCCAGTTTTATGTAAAGCATCACATAGCTCTGTACAGCTAGTTACTCAAAATGTTGTTCCAGTAACACGAACATCATCGCCTACAACAGATTGAAACCTGCCACTACGGAAAATTTTAATATGCAAAACATGAATATCCACTAGAATGGCGTGTAGTATCTTAGCACGTTTTTATATACACAGTTGGTGTTTGTCAATTAAGTAAAAATGACCCTTTTGAAAATCAATTATAACTATTAACTTTTTAAATTATATCGTCATCAATTGTCAGACAGGTTAATTGATAGATTTGGTGCTAATGTCCATTGCTGATATTGGTTGCCGGCTAAGTTTCTTCTGCCGTCTTGAAATAGTGAATAGCAACTACTCTGTTGTTGTAAATAACATTGTTTATAATGACATTTCAATTAATATGCTTTGTCAATATGCTTACCATGTTCGGTTGTTTGGCTATATCTCCTATATCTTCAACTGCTCCTACCAACTGCAAGTTTAAAAGAGCAAACTGGCACATTCAAATTTACAAGTCTAAGATAATTTGTTTTTAAAAAAGTGTTCTAGAATGTCTGTTTGACAAAAGAATTTTCGGTTTGAATTAAAGTTTTTGTGTTCGAGCCTGAAGAAGGTCAGTGAAGCTGACCAAAACATTCGGTATGGTAGCAAAATAAGCTGCGTGTTAAAGGTATTTTTGGAGCATTTTTGGTTGTTTGGCTTTTGATATAACAATGTTTACGCATTGTTGTACCAACAGCCAAATGATTGCTACTGTTAATAATTAAATGCTAACTAATTTGTTGATTAAATCAATATTATGACCATACAAATAAATTTGGGTCTATGCAGAATTATCCTTTTTAATTGTCCAACAAGAGACAATTCTGCATAGACCCAAATTTATTTGTATGGTCATAATATTGATTTAATCAACAAAATTAATCCTTGGAACTTCGTTACCAAATGCTAACTAATTTGGCTTATATGTAAGCATTAGACACCATCTCGTATTAAATTTAATAATTATAATTAAATTTAACATAACTATCAAGCTTACAACTGTTTACATTGTTATATCTTATAATGACATGCTTGCGAATGTATTTCCTAGTTTTGAAATGAATAGTCTATCTTTTGTGATTCAAGGCTTTCCAATGGTCACCAAACACCTGCTTACCATGCAGATGTCTTATCAGTTATACTACCCAACCTCTGTTTAATCTTTGCTTATAGAGCTACTAATAAATTAATAAATTTAGATTTAATCATATTGCTCATTGATGATGACAGCTACTTTAGTACTCATTCTCCACAGCTCTCAGCTGACTTATGCTTTCACCCTAACATTGCATATATACAAGGGTTGCTGTGGAAAATTTAAAAATATCGTCACCATTTCGCCAGTTTTTAATTTTTTCGCCACTTCAAATTATTTATCGTCACTAGTTTCACTTACTAATTAATGCAAGTGCTGGTAGATTGGCGTCTGGAAAGCAAAAGTAACAGGTTAAGCTGTCACTTACAAGGAGAGATCCAGACGTTCTGGTCTCCAATACAAACGAAACGTGGTGAGAATGTAGCGTTAAACGCAAACAGCTCCTCGTCCAAATTACAGGATCCACTTTTCAAGCGATTCCAAAAAATGGGCATCTGAAAATTTAGTGTTTAGCTTATAAGTCTTTGGATGTTTTACATCCCAGAGTGGCGGTATATATATATATATAGGCCTATATGTGTGTGTGTGTGTGTGTGTATATATATAACATTTGTTTGCTTAAATACTTTAATTTTCTGTGTACAAATTTCATTTTCATTATTAAATATTATTTCAGTTGCATATAATATTTTTTGTAATGTATTTGTTTGTCGTCATCAATTTCCAAAATTTATTAATCTATTTGAAATTTGTGTATGTGGTTATAAACTTTAATTTATATTAAGCATAGAGAAATAACATGAAATTCTTAAACTATGTGCATACCTTCTTACTGTAGATGTGAACAACTGCAGTAATGTAAAACAAAAAATATGAAATTATTCATTTGATCAAATATTGTATTTTGTTTAAAACGTATTAATTTTTTAGATAGACCCATGCAACTAAATCAAGGTAAATTCCTTCAAAATGGCAGGTAAGTTTATTCGATATGCTGGTTGAAACTTTATGCTTTTAATTATTAAAAAAAAAAAAGATAATTACTGTATCGTCAATATCAGTTCAAAGCAGACAAATTGTTTGGTTAAATTTTTAAAATAAGAATGTTTCGGAGTGTTTTTAAATCAACTCCTTTATCAATTTTAGATGTGGCTTTGTGCTGAGGCCTAATTTTATGTTTGACGAAAAGTACAATCCCCACGACCGAACCAGTCTGTGTAACATAGATCCCATCAGTCTGTCCATCAAAGTGAGTTTCCGCCTTTTCCGCAATACCATCGCACGTTTTACCGACAGAATTGACAAGTTGGTACCATTTTACGTTTTAGATAATCGCAGCCAGGCATCTAATGAAATCGGGAAGGGGAATCATCAGTCCTTTTGTCGAAGTCGAAGTGGTGGGATCCGACCCCGAACCAAATAAGTACAAAACTGGAATCATCAGTGAGTATTGTCTTTCTTCTCTTCATTATTGTCACACCTACGACGTTCCTAGGTTATGCCCGTCACTTTTTTTATTCTTACCATCGACTGCACGTATTGCATTTCCACCTCGCCGACGATGTGACAGAAATGTGAAAGCTGCAGAACGAAGTATGATTTCTAATATCGGTAATCTCTCCGGAACCAATTACTCGATGTGGCAATCGGGATCTTTCCTTTCTCAGTTTATCATAATGGGTTTTTTTATTTATTCACTTCGATACTTATAAAATGTACATACAGTAAAAGCTCGATATAACAGACGACCACCAGACCGAAGAAATCTGTCCATTACTGTACAGTAGAATCACATTAGAACGGATCTGGTTTTGGCAGATCTGTTACCGCGAATATATATTTGTACCTTTTTACACGAGAAAAGTTGCGTGGAAAAGTACTGTACAGTGCATACTGTTCCGGAAAAAGTTCGAGACCACCCGAGTTTTCAAACTTCCCATTAAAATTAACCGATCTCCCGTAAATAAGTGATTTAGGTATTAAAATAACCGTAAACCAAATACGAAGTAAAAATTTATTTTCGTATTTAAGAAATTGAAATACAACAAATTATTGTTGGCAATTTGCTCGGGAGAAAGTTTGAGACCGAGATGGAAAAAGCGCATCAAAAACGATGTTTAATACTTAGTTTGTTTACCATTAACACGAATAATAATAATCGATCGATTAGATACGGCGTTAGTAAAAGTTGTTCTTAAAAGTTTCGGACTTGCCGTTAAAATTAACCGATGTGCTGTAAATATGCTGACGTTTAGGTATTAAAATTACCATAAAGCGAATACGAAGTAAAAACTTACTTTCGTATTTAAGAAATTCGAAAACGACAAATTCCGCGTTTCTTTATGCAGCCAGAGTGTAGCGAAATGACGTCACGAGCAGTGTTGGCCAATTAGAAACCAGTTTCTGTGTGTTCGCTGTAAAGCTAGGCTCGAGCGCTGTATAAAGAAACGCGGGGAAACTATCTGGCAATTTGCCTGGAAGATGGCGCCACAGTTAGCAATTATTTAAAGGCCCCGACAATTACAGCCAAAAAATAACTTTCTGCCACAGACGACGGGGCAATATGGAGAACGACTGGGCTACAGCTACCCGTAACACCCAGAACGACCAGGGGCTATATTCTGGTCACTGGTCTCTCGCAAGCCGGTCGCTGATTGGCTAATCATTTGGATTAGCCAACAGCCACCGGCTTACGAGAGACCAGAGACAGTGACCCGAATATGGCCCCAGCTATCGTCTTCGTTTCGCCTTGTTCCCAGGCAGTCGATTATCCGGGTTATTTTCTACCGTTAAGATAAAACCACGGACCAGTGGCGCATCTCGGCCAAACGGATAATGCCTGAGCGGTGCCTCCAGCCTTTTGCACCCCGGGTGCCCGACAGCGGCTGGATTATCCTACGGCAGTGTCGTTCTTTTTAATTTTTCGAATGGTAGAGTTGCCGTGGTCGTAAGTCGTACCCGCCCACGCCGGACCGTCTAAGATTTGTGTTCTCGTTTCTAACCCAATTATCTGGCTTTGTCTTTTTTCTATATTTTTGTCAGTTCCCTCGACTGGGAAAAATTCTCTATTAACTAACTGGAAAAAACAAACAAAATACTTAAATTTTCTTTAATTCGTTTCGGCTTTGAACCGGTTTAACGGCACTAAAGGAAAGCCACCGTGCAAAAAAGTGCAGAGCAACTAATCCATGGGAACGAGTATTTCTGGAAAAATGTTCTGAGTAAATAGAGGGACAGATAAATAAATCTAAAGCTTTTCCTTTTATCGTCAGTAGTTTGGCTTTACGCCACAAATCGGATATTTGTCACCGGTACAGAATGCTAAATCCAAATGGAACGAAAGTAGTCGATGGGAAAACCCGACCCAAATCGGGAGTAACGTGAAAAGTATGCCAAGAAATGATTGAAACACCAATCTTATTATTGTTTTTGTACTTAATATTTTGCAACTAGAAAGTCCGTAGTATCGGCTTTTACTGTATATTTATTTTTTAGAGGACGAGAAACAATCAATCTCCACGGTTAGTCTATTAGCTTGGATGGAAACTAGTAACAACGAAAATTTAACTTTCCATCCTTCGGACGTCGTTTTTTCCTCTGTTATTTTAGCACGGGAAACGTCCGTTTTCTCATTGTTTTACGGGAATTTGGAAATAACGTGTTTTTCGTCTTTCAGGGGACAATGGTCTGAATCCCTGCTGGAAGAACGAGACGTTCGACGTGTACGTGGCCAATCCCCAGGTCTCTCTTCTCAGGTTCGTCGTCCAGGACGAAGACATGTTCGGAGACCCCAACTTCCTGGGACAGGCCACCTATCCCGTCACCTGCCTCAGGACAGGTAACTTTTTTATACCCGCATCCGATTCGTCCAGCACGCCACGTGTCGTACGATTCGGGTTTTTAATCGGCTTCTTTACATTTAATTTAATCCGAGTGTTTCGGTTTCGTCTCTCCGTATCAGGTTACCGCAGCGTGGCGCTGAAGAACGAATACGGCGAAGAACTGGAGCTAGCGTCCCTGCTGATTCACCTGAGCCTGCACAACGCCAAGGTGAGTGGCGGCGCGCGGTGGCGGCCGGGAGGAGGACGGTAGTGACGTGGCGGTCGTTTCAGGACGAAGAGGACGCCTACGCCTCCATCCAGCAGCTGCGGGACCGGTCCAAGGAGCTGAACGGCCGGATCGAAGAGTTGGAGAAGACGGGAGACGATGCGGCCGTGCAGAGGGCCAGGGCCGAGCTGACGGCCACCGAAGAGCTGCTTCTGTCCAAGAACGAAGAGAGGAGGTGAGCGTTTCTCGCGCTCCTCCCCGCCACCCGCCCTTTCCCTACTGACCCCTTCGTTTCTCATTGCAGGCAGAGGATAGCCGGTCGAACGGCGGCGCCCTAGAAGCCGGCTCCCACGCACGCTTCGCAGCTTCGCTTCCCTTCGTGTACAGAGTGGAAGGAGGTGGCCTTTCACCTCTTCTCTCCGCCGCCTTATTTTTTATTATTTTAAATAAACCCGTCGTCCGGGTCCGTCGTCTCTTTCCTCTTTCCTCGGCCCGGGCAAGCACGGGACGCGAAAGGCGGGACGTAGCTAGTGAACCGAAGTATTTCCGTCACTTTTTATTAGCGGAAGACCGGGCGGTTCCGGTAGCCAGGGAGAAGATTCGCCCGGGCCCAGTGGCATTCTTCCATTTCCCGTTCGGCCTTTGGACGAGAACAAAATTAGCATCCGCCCGGCGCAAAGTTCTCCCGGGTTGGACGGTGCGCCACGGTCCAAACAGAGACGGATTGACACGTCGGACGTAATGCCAGTGTAACTAGTGGGAGAGTCCGAAAATTTCTTCTTTTTGGAAACGAAAAAATGGGGCGGTGCCGAATTAAACCCGTGGCGGGTCCCGGACAAAATTTTCATCGGGGCCCTATTTAAATAAGTCGCTTCTGAACAAATCGTAAGTAATGTCGGATAAAATTTTTATTAATAATAGAGAATATAAACTTCAATACAATGTTCTTTTTTATTTTTTTAAATTTGTGGTTATTTATTTTTCGTTTATATTTTTTTCGTACCCCAGCCGGTCCTTAGACGTCGAACGAAATTCGTTTTTTGGAGTGTGGCGGCGAGAGTAAAATATTAAAATTAAACGAAGACGATTAACTCGGACGGGGTAGGGTTGAGTCCCGGAAACTCCTCTCTGGATGGGACGTCCCGCGGTGGAAAAAGGTGCGCGATTTCGACCCGGGTTCGAACAGAAAACGGACGCCGAGTGGACGATATTCTTTTGATTAAAATTTAACTGCCAACGAAAATGTGGCGCGCCTGCCGACGGTCGGGCAATAGTAACTTTACGAAAATTTCGCCGTGCGGTGAAACCGGCGGCCGGCTAAACTTGCGTATTAAAAAATCCCGAAAAACGGTTAATATTTTAACGGTGTTGTCCGGCCATTTTCGAAGATGCCAATCTGATATCCGGGGATAAATTTGGGTGACGGTTACCCGTGTTCGAATATAACGCCGTATAATGTTCGTTCCTTATTTCTCAACTTGTAATTTTTTATGGCCTCGGCACATTTCTGGAATTGTGCCTTGTTCTCTACTTTTTTATAAAATCGGCAGGGTAGTTCGGATGTTAGGACATCCGTACCATTAAATTTTGACGGTCGAGGGGGCGGGGAGATAGGGGCGGTGGCGCCGCCGACTTAATAACCTGTTTACGGTTTTTTAATAAAACGCGTCTCTAACCCAAAATTAACCTTTTTGCCGTTTTATAGTAGTTAAAAATATAAAGTTTTTACCACGGAATATCGTAGGATGGCGCCGGACTCAATTTTATTTATTTACTAGCTGCAAGGACCCGCTTCGCTGGGCTTTTATTTGTGGGCAAAAAGTAACGATTGTGAAGATTAAGATTATTACATTATAGCCAATCTTACCCGTTTTCACAGAATGCAAGAATTAGGTCCCCCGTTTCCAGACTAATTAGAGAATTTTTACGTCCAGTCAAACCAACTATTTTCAATTTGATCAATTTTCTGGAACGTTTACAATCGTTCTATAATCGAACCAATTCGAATTCGAAAATTTTAAAAATCGAAATAGAAAATCTTCCACTTTCAAGCCCATATCTCCCGTACCCTTACAGCTATCGAGAGACAACCACCATAGTGCACGAATGGAGACTCGGAGCTACTACCACATACAAATACCATTCATGTGCGATGTGTAGTTTTGGCTGAAAAGTGAAATATGGGGACACACACGTCCATTTATATATAGATTATCGTTAATAACATAAAAGTTATTTTTTCAATAAAACACGATAACGCCGTTGGTTGTTAGATTTTTAAAACCGTTTAATTTACCTTTTTGTTGGCAAATGTAAAGTGGAACGATCGAGCTTTCGTGGTAATTATGGGGACATCCTCCTAGCCCGTCTCTTTATTCGGGAGAATATCGTCTAACTGGAGCCGGGGTTCGACCGTGGAAGGAACCGCTCCCTTGCCGGGGAAGAAAGTTTTTCTGTCGAACTGGACGTTGGAAAAGAGAAGATAAAGGTAAAGAACAACAAAAAAACCGCGAAGAAAACGATGGGTTATGTTTATTTATGGCGTCCGCATTTCCTATAAAATGTTTCGTCCTTTTATCGGTCGCTTCTGGTAAAACTTTCCGTCTGGCTTTTCTCCATTTCGACTTGGTATCCGCAAAATTTTTTATTTCGAGCGGAACACGAATATAATTAAAATACAGTCGACCCCCCTATAAGATATAGATACGTTCCAATTTATTAGGAATCCGATTTCTTACAAGTCGTTCCAATCACAGCCCGACACGTGTCAAGTTTACGGACTACGGCTGATTGAAAGGTTTTCTTCCATAAAATTAATCGATTCTACACTAATCCGACTTAACATTTCCAAAATACGTATATTTTTTCGTAGTTTTATAGGAATCGTAATTATAGGGGGGTCGACTGTATAGTGTATTTATCCGGTATTCTACTAGTAGTTTTTCACGCTCTGTCCGATTTTCCGGCCCGAAAGTTTCCGAGTTACGCCTTATTAAATATAATAAAATCGTTTGATCCCGATTATATCGTTTTCAAAATATTCTGGAAATTATCTTTTCTCTGGATATTTTTCAAAAGCGCAAGTACAGTACAAGAATCTTTGAAATAAATATAAATTAGCGGATGAGCCCGGCGTGGCTCGGGCAAAGAGTAACGATGGCGAAGATTAAGATTATTAGATTATAGCTATTATTATCGATTCATCTCAGTTATAAGATTTGAAAATTTTGTTCGTTCGAGTAAACTGTCGTTTTATAACTGTTAGCGAAACCATATCTATTGTAAGAAGACGAAAACAGCAAATTTCTACAAGTATTTTAGGACACTCGTTTTATCTTAAATTTACCAATAAATATTGACGGTAAGAGAATCGATAAACTAAGAACCGGAAATATACTCTAAGCACGCGGTTATTTTTGTATCGCACCGTGCGTTTAGATTCCGTAGCTACGTGGACAATGTTCTTAGCTTTGGCTGTGAAATTCTAGACGTATCAAACGCGAGGACTATTTAATAATTATCATCGATTAGAGAAGTAAAATAATATGTATATATCGCTGCTAAACCTTTAATTTCCGGTAAGATACGATACACGATCCAACCAATGTTTTCCATCTTAACCAACATGTGCCTCGGGTTCTCGGATCACACGAGTTCTAAATATGGAATGCTAAGATTCGAACGTTTTGAATACAAACTTTTAACCAGTATGGAATTAAGAACAAAGATTTGAAATAATATACTAAAATTAATGTATCTAAATATGCAATTATTAATGGTGTTGCTCCTCACACGCGTACGATATCGCGTTACTGTCTTTGAAATTTATACGCTTCCCCCACCCGCTAGCTTTGTGTATATCCAGGGTTTCCAGGGCCCTGATGTGGTTTGTCTGGAACGATCTTATAAGACTGGTGTTTTGTAAGTCGGCCTGCACCCCGGTCCGTGTCGTAGGTTGACGGGGCGGTGGTGTGCCTTCTTTTGTCGATGTCATATTTGTGTTCCACGATTCTTTTCTGTATAGAACGTTTGGTCTACCCTATTTATACCAAATCCCTCTAGAACCTGTGATCCCTGGTCGGGACACTATACACCCCTGATGCTCTAAAATTATCCGGTGTGCCCTTCGCATTCCTCAGTAACGAGTATATTGTTTGCGTCTTTCTGTATGCCAATTTGGTGCCCTTCTTTCGGGCAATTTTCCTATATAAGGAACGCAAGTTTTTTGTACACTATGAATGTGGCTTGCGTTAGGGTCCTGTTTAGGATACACGTTGGTGCTCTGGTCCGTAGGGGTGCGTTGCTGATAGAAGTCACGAGCCAAACCATGAATTAGGTCTTTTTTGTACCCACGTTCTGCGGCAATGTCTCCTAGGTGTTTAAGTTCCTTGACAGTGTCTTCCCATCTAGAGTTGTGCGTAAATGCCAGAAAGGCCGCAGTCTTATACGGATAAGGGCCCTCGGAGTCTGCCGGTATGTGTAGTGGCAAAAAGTGGGGTTTGTAGTACAGGCTGGTCTCAATCTCGCGTTCGAGCTGAATGGTAATGTCTAAACAATGCTCACTAGTTGTTGACAACTGTTCTAGTTTGAGAGTGAGTTTATATTCGTGCTGTCTAAAAAGTCGTTGACATTTGGCTCCTTATTCCGGATGAGAATCACGTCGTCAATGTACCTCCTGTATATAATGGTTTCGGGTGTAAATCTGGGGATGACCTCGCTCTCTGATTGCCGCACTACCAATTCACATAAGTGGCCCGAACGTGTACTCCCCTTTTTTGCATGTATGTTCTGTTGTCGAACCTAAAGATCGAGTTGTAACGAGTTTGCGTTGTGCCGATAAGCTACTCTTGGCCAGTAAGATGTCTCTAAGGGCGCAGAAGCACGGTTGCAGCCTAATGAATGGATATAGTATGTCAAAATCAAGCGCAGTAACGTGGGCACTCTGTTATCGGTGTCTAGAAGTTTGTATAATATGTATAACTTACAGAAAATGGTAGAATATATCTCGAGTAGCTTCCATACTTTTCGGGTCCAAAATGAGGTCGGATAAAATAACCAATATATTGCGAAATTACTACTCGAGATGCCGTCAAAATATCATCGATGTGAAAAAGATCAATTTTTTAAAACACCGGGATGGAAGTGTTCGATATATCGGCAATTATTTATTGTGACGCGGTCGCAATGCCAGGTGCAATTTTTAATCATATTTTTAATTTGTTTAGTTTAAAACACTCGCACTCAAATTAGTAGTGGCTCGCTCCCGTACGTCATACTTTTCCTGTTAGCGATCGAGTCGTCTATCTAACTTATTCGGGGGAAATTTTCCAATCGAAATACCGCGACTTCCGGTTTGCGTCGGAAGTTGTTACATAGTTAATCCGGGACTCCTGTCTCTAAGCTATCCGTGGTCTCGTCTTTCCGACTCGACATTGAGGAAGGGCAGATAAACTGACATACAAACATTTATAAGTCTACAATTTTTTCACATTCCAGCCAAATACTATGTATATAGGCTAAAGGACTGGCGAAATTAGCAACGTATTATCACGAAATAACCATCTGTACGCGACATAAAAAATATATTCGTAGAAAACTAAGATATAAATATTGGTAGTGACAAAAAGCCGTGCCGTTATCTCCAGAATACGGTCCGTTTCATCAAGACCGGCCATCGGGGGGGTGCAACGGATGCTGTGCACCGGGGACCCGCGATTGAGGGGGCCCTAACATTGTCAAGAATGCGCAAGAAAAGTCGACAATATTCCTATCGTTGTCAGTATGACGAAAAGTACATTTTATCGTAAACATTATTATTGTAATCTCTGAATTTCGACAATCTTCAAACTAATTCTCGGTGATGCGAATGTTTAGTTTTTGTTATTTGATTCGGGAAACTCCCGAGGATCCCCACCTAAATTCGACTTTAAAATAAAAAAATCTCAATACCATATAGCCCGCGTTAAGAAATGAAAATA